>NW_020291682.1:158058-195249 GCF_003184785.1 Aspergillus japonicus CBS 114.51
GACACAAATATCACAAAGGTTTTAAATTGACTGTGCTTGCCAACTGCATCAGCAATTCCGTCCCAACATCGTCAGCCTCGTGTCTTCCAGTATGCTCGACCATATTCTTCAGTCGGCTCTGGGCGCCATCTCGCTCAGCAAGCTACTTGCTGCCATTCTCTCTGCTGCCGTGGGTCAATCTGATGCCCTAAGTCCCCCGATCTCCCCTTTCCCCCCTTCCCCCTCCCCCTCTCAATTCTCCCCCACGCATACTGACACACACACCGATCTAAATCTAGGGTCTGAGCTACGTGATCTACCAAGTCTGGTTTCACCCCCTGGCAGCCTATCCCGGTCCCTTCCTCGCCAAACTGACCGACCTGTACTCGGTGCTGCACGCCGTACGCGGGGACCGGCACGAGGACCTGTATCGACTGCACCAGCGCCATGGCCGCATCGTCCGGATCGGGCCCAACCGGGTCACGATCCTGGATGCCCGAGCGCTGGAGCCCATCTACGGCCACCAGGCCAACGTGCAGAAGTCGCAGTGGTACCACAGTTTCTACAGCGTCAGCATCTTCAACGCCATCGACCGCAACGTGCACGCGCGCAAGCGCCGTGTCATGTCGCAGGCGTTCTCGGACCAGGCCCTGCGGGGGATGGAACCGCACATTCTGACCGCGATCCGCGAGTGGTGCCTGGCGTTGGGGGACCAGCATAGCAGCCAGACCCAGAAAAGCAGCAGCAGCAGCGGCTGGTCCCGGCCAAAGGACATGGTGCACATGAGCGCGTGCCTGATCTTCGACGCGCTGGGGGAGATCTGCTTCGGGAAGACGTTCGACACGACGATCAGCGACGAGAACACCTTCTTCTTCCGGATGATGGCGCTGAACGTGCGGATCCTGAACATCTGCGGGCAGATGCCGTGGCTGCGGCGGATCGGGTTCGACCAGTACCTGCGCATGGGCACGGCGGCGGACCGCGAGCGCCAGATCGCCTTCTCGCGGCAGCAGCTGACGGCGCGGCTGGCGGCCACGCCGTCCACGGCGCGGCGCGACATCATCTACTACCTGCAGCAGGCGCGCGACCCGGAGACCGGGGAAGGGTACTCGACGCAGGAGCTGATCAGCGAGTCGACGCTGCTCCTGGGCGCCGGGGCCGAGACCGCCAACACGGCGCTGGCCGCGACCTGGTACTTCCTGGCCCACCACCCGGCCGTGCGCGCGCGCCTGACGGACCGGGTGCGCGCGCACTTCCCCACCCTGGAGGCCATCGTCGCCGGCCCGGGCCTCGCCGCCGGCCAGATGGGCTACCTGCGCGCCTGCATCGAGGAGAGCATGCGCCTCTGCCCGCCCGTGCCCATGGACCTGCCGCGCGAGGTCCTCCCCGGCGGGCTGCGCGTGCTCGAGTGGCACTTCCCCGCCGGCACCATCGTCGGCGTCCCCACGTATGCGCTGCATCACTCCCCCGCCCACTTCGACCGGCCCTTCGTCTACGACCCCAGTCGCTGGGTGCTGCGCGGCAGTGAGACCGCCGACTCCGACGCCGAGGGCGTCTCGCCCGCGGTCATGGCGCGCCAACGCGCCGCCTTTGCCCCCTTCAGCATCGGCCCGCGGGCCTGCATCGGTCGCAACGTGGCCATGCTCGAGTTGGAGGTCAGCGTCGCGCGCGTGCTCTGGCTGTATGATCTGCGGTTAACCCCGGGGATGGAGCATCTGGGGGTCGGCCACGAAGGCGAGTACAAGATGAAGGATAATTTCATTGTGGGCAAGGAAGGCCCCATCTTGGAATTCCGGAGACGGGAGGGGGCTTAGTTGGATGGGCTGGTATGGGAGTGTGGTACTCCGATGGACTACGATTTGCTCTGCATCTAAAAATGTCATCGTGTGCTGTGTGCTGTGTGCTGTGTGCTGTGTGCTGGATGTTGTAACTTAGGGCTTCCTTCTTTCCCGGGGTCGCCGACGGACCACCGCACGGGATGATTGCCTCCCCCGCCTTGTGTCTGCCTTGTCACTTCAAACTGCATCGATTTGTCATGTTCCTGGCTGTCGAATGATCAGCTAGCTCCGTAAGTTACTCTGTCAGCAATCTCACTGAGGCTAAGGTAGCTACCTGTGAACTAGTACCTGGTAGTAACTTAGTCCTAGTAGCCATCAAGCGGAGGGGTAATCGGTTGGGGGCCATTGTGGTTGGCAAATGATGCCAGATGATGATTATGATTGGCGAGAACGCACAAATTACCAACGGAAGGGTGCATGACGAGAGCAAATAACCTTGAATCCTACTTGGTAGGATATTAGAGAATCCTTACGGGACCCGTTATTGCCACGAGTCCTCCGAACCGATCTATAGTGCAAGGTACTACAGCTTGTCCTTTCTAGCTTTCCGGCCTTCTCCCTTTTCCTTTTCCTTTTCCTTTCCCTTCCCACCTGGAACTGTCAACGGCTTCAGCACTCGATACCAGGTCTCTTCCAAGGCGAGATGACTTTTCCCCTTCCGCCCCTCCGCCCATAGCCTCTCCGCCTCGCGGAAACGCTCCATCTCGGACTCCAGCCACGCCACACAGGGCTCCGCAACCTGTTTGACGGCCTGAAACGGCATCAGATGGCCCAGTCCCGGTAACGTGACCTCCTGGACCCTCCTCTCGGGAATCCCCCCGCTTCCTCCGACGCCGGTCCCGCACGTCTTAATTCCCTCGCGGATCTCGTCGAGCTTCAGGTACGTGGTTCCACCCAGAACCCACAGACACGATGGCCGTAGAGTTGGCAGCCGGAGAAAGACACTCCGGGGCTCGGGGCGATACAGCGGGATGAAGGCGGCGAGCGGGTCGAGGTCCGCGTGTGTAGCGCGCGAGGCGGCGATCCGGCCATCGGGCAATCGGGCGCTGAAGTTCTCTCGGATCTGGGCCAGGAGGTCGTGGTACTTGCTTGTTGTAAGGGTCACGGGGGCTGTGGTGGGTGAGGGTGGGTCTTGTAGGGGACGGGCGGAAGAGGATGCAGATGTTGTTGTACTTTCGAACCCCATTTTCACAGCCTCTACGTCGGGATACAGCGCGGTGGGAAGCTGGCGGAACCCATATTGAGCCATGCGAGCCACGCAGCGAGGATCCCAGCCATACGTCAACGCACGATTGGCACGGAGAGCTGCCTCCCGGCTAGGCCAGACATCCTGGCGATGCAGCGTGTAGTTGATCGGCCCGGTGGCGTCAGTGCCGAACCCCATCGCCGGTGGGGTTAATTGGATCACGGGGTCAATCAGTAAGAGTGTGGTAAGAAGGCGCGGGTGTAGATACGCGAGATTGGTCCTGTTGGAACCAAGAAACAAAAGAGATGAGAGTTAGTCAATGTATTACGGGCCCAGTATAGGTAGGGGGCTGTGAAGGGGGGAAGAGGAGGAGGAGGAGGTCGGACATGATATTCCCACCGAAGCTGTGTCCGACCCCAACGATCGGACGCGGCATTTGCTCGCGAAAGTGGTTGATCATCAGGAAGAGATCTCTCGAATGGTCCATCCAGGAACCTGGCATTGATGAACTTTTAGTTCCTGTGTACACATGTGTAGATAAGAGGGATCAACGGCTTACAGTCCGTGCTGAGTTTGTCCTCATTCAAGATGCCGCTCATATTCATACTGGCGCAGTCGGCGACCCAGATACTACGGATCTGAAAGTTGGTGGCTTGATCCAAAATTTCATCCCATAACGGCTCATACAGTTCCTACTCAGGCATATCAGTCAGCCTTCCATGTTGGGAGCCATTCTGCCTTGACGTGCGAAAAGGAAAAGGGCAATGGGCCAAACTTGGGGGCGACAGTACTATACTATACCTTAGGAAGAGCGGCTCCGTGAGCGGCAATGATTGTGACAGCATCATTCGGCACCGGCTGGGCTTGGTTCTTGGGGGTATACTGTTTGATATGTAGCTGCAAAACATCTTCCTGATTGACCGTACTTCCGGGATACTCCCGAATGTGACAACCTGGAATGACATGCTCGATGATATTGAAATTCTCGCTGGACATGGTGGTGGAGAGGATGATACTTGCGTAAAGAGGGAGAGATGGTGAATGGTGGTGATGAAGGAAGGAAGGAACTTGCAACTACTGTAAGTTACCGCAGGTACAATTAATTGGGCAAGCGGGAAGGGGCGGAAAGGCGGGAGGAGAAAAGCTCGGGTATAAATTGACTGAAATAACTATAACTGAATGGCAAGACTAAGCTAAAGGTAGTAAGTAATGCGCACATGTGCAGATATATCTGCAACTATGTCAGCACTAACAGTGTTCCCCTCACATCCCACATGCTTAGGGCTTATGCCGTAAGCCAACTTTCCCGTTCCCGCCCCCATGCTCCAACAAGTGTATTGTACAGTACAGTGGAGTACACCAGTATGGTAGTGTGTGTGTGTGTGTGTGTGTGTGTGTGTGTGTGTGTATGTAACGTCACCCGCCCCCCTTCTAATACACACGCACCCCCCCCCTCTCCCCCCTCTTTCTCTCTATCTAGAGTAACTTAAGAATGCCAGATGCTCCGGGAGGATTCTAGTAGTCTGGGTAATCCCGTTGCCCCGCTGCAGCTTTCTTTCCCTGCTTTCTGATATCGGGGAGTGCTTAATCTCATAACGACCAAAAGCAAGACCACCCACAATGGCTGCGTCCATTAGTCCTGAGCGCATGAGAGAATATTCCGGCGACACACTGCGGGATGTGGCAATCGTTTTTATCGTGCTGGAAACGTTAGCCGTGGCGTTGCGTTTCGCAGCCATGAGATTAAGTGAGAAACGGCTGGGCATTGATGATATTCTCACGATTCCCGGATACCTATCTTGTGTCGGACTCTGTATCCTCTCCCTGGGTACGTAAGATGTTGTACTGTTCTCTTCACTTTGTTTAAGGTTATCCAGATCCCTAATCTTTGTTCACACCACCACAGTGGCTATAGACATCGGTCGGGTTGGCTACCATCTGGATGTTGTCGAGACCGTTGACCCTCAAGCCCTAGTCCCATGGGCCAAATGTCTCTATGCCACTCCGATCATCTATTCGGCCGGTTGTTGTTTTCCCCGTGTCATCCTTCTGACGCTCTACCTCCGGATCTGTGAGAAGAATCGCCCCTATCGGGTGGCCTGCTACAGCTTGATGGCCTTTATCGTGGCCTTCGCCATCGCCGATATCATGGCGGGGGCCTTTGAGTGCTGGCCGGTGGCGTATCTCTGGGACAAGACCATTGCCGGTGGGAAATGTGACAACATTCCGGTCTTCTATCGCTGGGGCACCTTACCCAATGTCATCATCGACCTCGCGATGCTCATCCTGCCGCAGCCGGTGGTCTGGCGACTGCAGGTTCCATCACAAGTGAAGTACGGCCTGGCCGTGACTTTCCTCACGGGTAGCATGTAAGCCGCCAATCTTTCCCCTCCCCCCTCCCCCCTCCCCCCTCACTCTCCAGGGTTCTCAACCCCGGCCCGAGCTAATAACATGATCAGTGGCATGGTAACCTCGATCTGTCGATGCGTCGCCTTCTTCACCAACAATCCCTTGACCGACGGCACCTGGATCTCCGTCACCTTTCTTCTGTGGAGCGTGGTCGAAGCGGGCGTCTATCTCATTGCCGCCTGTTTGCCGTGTTACCGTCCGCTGCTTCGTCTCGTCACCAACCGTGGCCGATTGACCTCGGTTCGATCCAAGTATCCCACCCAGAATTCCACGCGAAGTTCCGCCGGTCGTGGCACTCGGACTCCCGAGCCCGATCTCGAGATGAGTCCCTATCTACAGATCAAGGCGGACGCTTGTCGGGAAAGCGATGAGCAAGTTTTGGTGATGAAGGGTTCGAAGTAAATGGAGTAATATTTTCTTTGTTTTTTCTTCTTTTAGGAATCAATTTCAACGTGGCAAGTGAGTCTCACGTGGCCGCAGTGTCCGCATTTCATTTTCGTCGTCCTTGATCTAAGATAGGGTCACTTGTAGACCTAACGCGTAAATACCTTGTACACCTGCTGAGTCTGACTCTTAAATTAGCATGGAAGAGAATGCTTTTTGGTGTTCTACCAGAGCCCCAGGCTCCTGAGTTAGTGCATGTACCAGCTACAACGTCGCCGAATTAACAGAGGATATTTAATATATATATGTGTTGGTGGTCCTCACAAGGATGCCGATAACCACCTATTGGTTCCTCAAACAGTAGACTCTAAAAGATATACATTTATGAGTGAAAAGTCGCGACCCCTCCTTACTCGTAGGCTATCTATAGCCAGACATGTTCCAGAGAATTCTTTCCGAGGGACCAGGGTCAATGTGCGGATCAATTCCTGTTTATCTAGAACGATGTAGATTGTACCGCAGAAGTCAAAACCTAGCACATACAGTCGCCAGCAAAGATGCATGTGCTCGGGCTTTCATATCTACTTCTCTTCTGTTCGCGTGTGCTCTGAGGACACTTGATTCAGACTAAATATAATAAGAGAGTACTATCAGATTCACAGATAAAATTCTATATAGCCTAAAGAATGAAACGTAGCCAGCACATACGACCACAGGGTGTGGAAAACAGGGCTTCCCGTCCGCTCAGCCGTACTTAAGCCACACGCCGGGAGGTTAGTAGTTGGGTGGGTGACCACCAGCGAATCCCTTCTGTTGTATGTTTTTGCAGCCTTGCTTCTCTTTTTATTTTTTTTATTTCTATTTTTTTTTATCTTCTTTTGCAACCCTCTCATCAACCCTCCTGACAAAAAGGAGGTGCTGGGTAGCTGACCGGTGTGACCCTTGGATTTACACATACTGGTTTCAAACATGTGTTTCATATGTGTCTCCAATTCTACTCTCCCCTTCGGAATCTTCCCGGACATAATGAACTCAGCAACACCATTCACCGGTGCCAATGCTAGACCTCGGGTCGCCAGAACGTCTGTGAGATAATCAACCATTACCACAACCAATCAGAGATTCAAAGGGGAGTAAGCCGTTCAGACCACTGAGCCAGGTCGTAAGGACTGAGATCCATCCTCTTCCAAGAGTTTGGACCGTTGACCCGAGGCGTGATAAACAACGAATCGAGGAAGAGAAGGACGGTCTTATTCCGACTTTATACCGTTGGGTGCTTAGCCATGCGGACTTTCAACGATGGAGATCTGCAGCTGGCGGCCATCTTTTGTGGATCACAGGCGATCCCGGCAAGGGCAAGACGACGTTGACCTGTAATATTCTCGAAGAGCTCTCTAGTATAATGACAAGCGGAGAACCACAATATCGCCTACTTCTTCTGTCAAGCCAACAACGCTCGTATCGACGGTGCGTTGGCCGTCCTGCGAACACCGGGCCCTCGGAGCTCTACCTCACACCAAAAAGTGACCAAGGGACATGCAAACTCTGGAACCGCAACTGTGCTTCCCAGTAGAGTTACGGAAACAAGGACAAGAAAAGGCTAAGCAGCAAGAGTCGTGAAATCATTCCCCGGCTCTGAAACTCTGTAAGGCCGCGGTAGGATTCCAGTTCGCTCGGAGTCTTTCAGCACAGCCAATGCGAGCGAGATGCCTCCCCGTGCAGGTCGAATCATCAGACTAGGTCTGGATTACATCTTGGTGAAGTCGAGGACCCGCACTATAAATGAACTTCTAATCATCTCTCGGGCGTACTCGTGCTCTGAATTCATAATCAAGGGAGCGTGGCAACGATTTTCCTCCCTCTAACCAGCATTGCTGTGTTTCTCTCGGGACTAAAACCCAAGCATCTCAACAATCAACTGCAAAGAGTGAAGCTAGCGGCGATGATGACTTTCAGATCCATGCTCCTCATCTCCCTGACGGTCCTATCCTCGAGCGCTCTCACCCTTCCCAACACCCTCGACCCGCTTCAGCAGACGCTGCTCGACCAGGACCCTCCTCCCTGTGGCGCATCAGCCCCCGAGCCGCAGATGCAGCAGGATACCACCCCAGCCCACGACAGGCACCTCGGAATCCACTACGGCCAATGTTACAAGCTCCTCCACCCGGATCTCGGGCCGATCGTGGACAGCACGTGGGGCGCCTGGGCGCAGCCGTGGCAATTGCTGACCTTCAGGGAAGGCAGCATGCAGCGGCGGTTCCAGGTGTGTCGCAACACGGACTGCGAGTCCCGAGGCCCCGTGAGGGAGGACGACGGGTTCTATCTCAAGGACCTGAACGGCTCGCCGAAGTCGCAGCGCCATCCCGCCTTCCTGGCCTTCTTGGATCTCGGGGCGCAGAGCCAGCTCTGGCCCTACGCCAATGACAACCTGGGCCGGCTGGCGGTCTTCAAGGGCTCGCCCACGGGGGACGCGGTCCGGCTCCGCCTGAAGGAGAGCGCCCACGGATTCAACGGGCTGCACGTCAACTCGAATGGCTGGCCCGGGCACAGCTATGTCTTCACTGATCAGCAGCACAATGGCCTGACCTTGGGGTTTAAACCTGCCTCTTGTTAGGTAAAACGCCAGAAAACTGATCATCGGTTGGGGATGCGGAGTGGTGTATCACGTCGCAATTATCGCCAGTGCAGCAAGTCCGCATAGAGCAGGGGAGACAGTTCTTAGCGATCCGCGCACAGCTAACAAGTGATGTTGGGGAATGATGTTTTGCAGCAAAGGCTACCTTGCCCTAGCTGGATTGAAACCACATCTGTTGCAGGATGTAGAGCACAAGGACGAAGTACTATTATGCAAAACCTTATGAGAGCAACATCCGCAATGACAGGTAGCTGTTACGGGCAGTCTCGATAGTATAAAAGTATCATTCATTGTCTTTCGCCGTGACTTCGTCTCTATTAATGGAAGTAGCTTTACTTACCAGTAGTCATCATGCCACACAACAGAATTCTGCTTCCTGCACCAAGGTTCCAGCCTGGCCGTGATATTATTCGAAATGTGACTCTGTTTGACCATACTAGCAGGCGCTCACTTCCTCCTCCTCTCAACCAGTAATCTGCTTCTGCTCGAAGCTTGCTGAATCCTTGCGAGTGGCGAAAACCTGAAGATACCGTTCCGCTGTGGCTCTCTCCCCAGCTTTCACGGAAGTGAATCTTGGCATCAGAAGGCGAGAATTGATCTCTTTTGGTCGAATTACAACCCAATGGCGTCTCCAGTGCGGTGCGTCAGGTTCCCAACTGCCATATACTGCAAAAGACGTATTGCGGGGATCCCTGAACATACATCGCATTAGACAAACACAGTCTCGCCGTCAGCGCAGGGATGTTTGAGCGATGGGGAGCACAAAGAGCTCTTTCCCAACAATTTGTCATTCCTCATTATCTATGCATCAATCAAAGTAGATATACTTGGCTTGAATACGCTGTACTATGCCATGCGAAGCACTTAACCCCACCGTCAGCGTCCCGTGATGGCCCAGTGGCGTGTTGGCATGAAACCCACCACACTGCAATAGATAATCGTGTACTGCAGCACCAGGTAGACAGCCCAGCTATCCTACAGATTATTGCCCACAATCGAATCGGTTACATCGCCGGACGTCATCATCTCATGCTCCAGAAGACTCAAACAACGGCGACAGAACCTCGTCCAGCCCCCCTACCCCAACAGAACCAAGGACACCAAAAATCAAAACCCATAAGACCTCACCCTCAACGACCCCGCCGGGCCCCCAACCTTCGCCCCCACAAACCTCCCCGGATGCCAGACCGCAAACAACAACACCACCGCAGCGATAGGCGCAAACTCCAAGCACGCAAAGTAGACCTCATGCGTCGCCAGCGTGGCGCCCAACCCCTCGGCCGTCTCCGCCAACCGAAAGATCGTGCGCAGATACACCAGCAGCGTGGCCAGGCCAAACACCCCACAGAACACCGCGTACGCGGGCCCCTCAGTCCCCTCGTGCCCCTCACCCTTCCGCCTGCCCTTCATTGTCCAAATCACCCGCCTCGCGCGGACCAAAAACCCCGCCGCGACGACGATGAACACCGTCATCGCGAACACCTGATACGCCAGCCCCCCCAGCAGGATCTGATTGGCCACCGAGGGATCCAGCTGGCGCGACTCGCGCACGCCGACCAGCACGGCGCCGGCGATCTGCACGACCGTCGAGATGACGTCGGAGGTGATGAAGAACCACAGGATCACCCTCGGCGGGAGGAGGGCGTACTGCCTTCCGAGGCGGGGGATCAGCCCGGACAGGATGGTGTAGATCCCGGCGGCCAGAAACACGGGCGCCGTGACGATGAAGAAGTAGTTGAGCACGAAGTAGATCAGGTTGTAGGGGTCCTGGCGCGCGGACAGCGCCCGCGCGATGTACCCGATGATCTCGAAGACCAGGCCCACCGAGAAGGGGAGCCACCACCAGCTGCGGTGGCGGTGGGTTTGGAGGGTGTGCACGACCAGATGCAGGAAGAACCAGGTGGCCGCGAAGGCGGCCAGGGCGAGCGAGGGCGTGTAGCCGTAGATGATGATGGAGGTGTCGTTGGGCCCGTTGGGGTTGGGGATGTTGGGGTCGATGTAGCCGAAGGATCGCGCTTTCGGGGGCTCTGAGTTAGGGCTTGAGGTGGGAGGGGGGTTGTGCTGGGATGTGAGTGGGTACTGTACCTGTGATATGCGGGTGGGAGCGCGCCATGGTGATCGGTTGGGGGGGGGCAGTTGTCGCCTGCGTTTAGTCACTTTGCATGTTCGTGATCGAGGTACTGGTGAGCGTTCAGCCTTGTTATAAGGTGTTTCGGCGGGACTACCGCCAAGCGATCTTCTTGTTTTGTGGAGAGACGTGTTCGTGAAGCGTTGTAGTGGGTTTATCTAGCTGTCACAGGCTGGTCACGCCAATGCGCGCCCAGCGTCTCGCTTAGACTGGTTCTGGCTTGGCCTGCGTACACGTGCGAATCCAGGTCCAGATCGTCCGCAGCTCCCCCTGGTCCGATTCCATCGGCAAAACGACGAAAAAGTCAAAGATCCCCTCGGCTCTTTCAAGGTACTCGCCAAAGCTCAGCTCCGCAATCTGTGGGTCTTCATGTTGTCCCTGGGCCTTGTCCTCATACTACCGTATGTACAGTACTCGTAGGGTTGAGTCCCTATGCGGGGGAATGGCAACTGGTCGCACGAGCCGCAACTATGCGCAACCAAGCCCTAAAGACCCTTCCTCCTTCTCCCATGAGCGGAGGAGAACATACAGACCATTGACAATAAATGTCCCCAACGGACACTGGATTACCTGAATCTTCCCCTCTTCTGCGGCTGCGACATGCGAAAGGGGTGCGGTACGTCATCGAGCGGAAATGCCAATTCCAAGGTTAGCCAAGGCTGCCAAAACCTGGCTTTCCGAGCGATCGAACAATCCATGGGAAATCCCGATCTCCGCCTGCGCCACCCTCGCTAATCGGAACCAGCGGGGGTGTTCGGTCCAGAATGTCAATAGAAAAGGTTGTCCTGCTCATTGTTATTTGCTATGTTTGACACGCTCAGAGCGGAATTTGTTACATTGGCTGTCTTCACCCTGTTGATTCTACTGTAGTCGATTGGCAATAGCAACTCTATATATTCAGAGCGTGGGAGTATATTATCGAAACGATATACACCAAGCTCTATCAACACACACGTTTCGGATAAACAAGGCTGTACTGGACTGTATAAGCTGGGCATAGGCATCTATATACAAATTTTGTGGTAGCGACCACATGTTCGTCCATTATATACCAAATGACCTCCGGCTAAAAGCTCAAGCAGAACGCCTCAAGCTCCCGTAGCTCCCGCACGCAGCGGCGCGTACCTTGTCTCTCGTCCAGAGCAAGCACACCGCCGCACTTCGCGCCAGGCAACAACTCCCGTGGCTATCATCATGACCACCAAGAAACCGAGGTAAGCGCCCGCCCTGTTAATGCAATTAGTCGATTGCTTTGGGTTTGATCTCCTGCTGCCGTTCCCACCAGAGGGAAGGAACGAGATGGCTGTACTCACCGATTCCAATTACTCTTAGTAGCAGCGGAGCTGTCGTGATCACCCATCGTGTCGGAACTCGCTCCATTGTCCTCATCCTCTGTTGGCGTGGAAGAAGGGACCGCTTCATCGACCTCGACAACCGATCCTGACAGCAAGGACTGTCCAGGCGCGCAAGTAGCGAGATGATCTGCCGGAATAAGCGTGGAGAGCCGCATCCGCTCCTGGAGGGCCAGCGGGGCTTCGACGAGGGTGAGCACGAGCCCCGAGTACGCGTGCCATTCCATGTGACAGTGGAAGATCCAGACTCCTAGTACCAACCAAAAAAGTCAAATGAGGCGGTGAACAGTTGTGAACGGATTAAGCCCTTTTCATCTGGAAAGAGACAACACAAGAAGAAAGGGGGAATGCTATACTGACCAGGATTCGTCGATCGAAACCGAAGCACCAGGTTCCCACCGGGATGGACAATAGCCGTGTCGCGCCGGATGGGAACCCTAGGAAAATCCGCCTCGGTCGCTCCGGTGTCTGCGAAGCTGCCATTCCCGGCCTCAGAGCGGTAGACCACTTGGAAGTTGTGACCGTGCAGGTGGAACGGGTGGCGGCTCATGTGGCCGTTGTTGACCACCAGCTCCACGGTCTGATTTTCGGCGAGGATGAAGGTGTTGGTGGATTGGTTGTAGGTTGCAGCGTCGGTGGAGAGTGCCCCAGCTTCGAGGGCGTGGTATAAGGTCGGGTATTCGGGCGGGGTGTAGGCAATATCATTGAAGGTCCAGCTGTTTAGGTGAATCTATATGTTGGACAGGTGGCTTTTGGGGGGGTTTCAGAAGTGATAGGGCGGAGGAATAGATGGGAGGAGAGGGGAGGTAACATACTGGCTTTTTCCGTCCGCAAGTCGGGCCGTTCCCATATTCAGAGTGATGCTTTGATCCGGTGAGGTGAAGAGTGGCTCCGCGTCATACGGTTCCAGCCCAATGTCGTCAATTGCTTGGGAGATGTCGATGTCTGCGGATGGTTCGTCGAGTGCCCGGCTCTGGTCGTAGACTAACCAACCGGTAACGGTGACTTGAGGTCGCGAGTGGGCCATCATGATCAAAGTCTTGCAGAAGCAGATCAGCAATCGAGCCCGCAACTACTGTTCCCATGATACATACCTTGTCCATAGTCACGGTAACAGCGTAATTGCGGCTGGCATTGTTCTTGCCTTCAATCAGAACCCCGTATCGCTGACCAGCAGCGATATAGATGGTCTGTGCTTGTGCGGGCTTCGTGTAGACACCATCCACCTCCACGATCGTCATCTCATGGTCCTCGATTGAGACATATTGTCCCATGAAGCCGCCGATATTCGCAATACGAACAAGGTATTTCTCGTTTTCTCGAACCGGGATCTGGAGGTTCTGAGTGTCGTTGATGAGATTCGAGTCAGGCGTCGGATCATGGAGCATGGACTGATGGAGATAGTGTGGCATCATCTCCGGCATCTGCTCGTGATACCAATCCGAGATCGAGAATACAATCTCCTCGTTGTACTCATCATGGTAAGGGGAGGCTCCATCCTGCACGATCAAGAGGCCACGAAGTCCATCCGGGTACTGCGACTCCGCATGGGCATGATACCAGTATGTTCCTGGCTGGTTGACCTGTTGATTTTACTTAGACGATTGTTCGTTCACACCGACCATTAGGCCATGTCAGTCACTATGTAATCTCATTCTAACCTGAAATTTGTACTGGAAAGATGATCCAGGCTGGATAGCGCACTGGGAGACTTGAGCCGTCCCATCCATGTGTGGGGTACCCTCCATGAAGATGCCGTGAAAGTGCAGAGCTGTGGACTGGTTGCCCAACGAGTTGAGCACATTGACAACTATGGTGTCCCCAATGTCAGCCTGAATCTGCGGCAAAGGCCAGGCATTATTGATGCCAATGGTTGGTCGCAATTTGGCACCATCTGGATTGGCGAGGACCCAAGTAACATTGAAGTCATATTCTACTGTTTTAGAGAGAACAGTAGTGACGGCTGTCAATAGGCCGAGAAGGAATGCTGAAGACAGCATAGTCCGTCGTTTTGGAAGTGAAAATTAATAGTCCTTCTTTTCAAGTGACCTATTCATCAAGATAAATGTGTTAAGTCAAAAGTGCTGACTGTCAGCTTGGGTTGTAAAGTGTAAGTCTCCAGCATTAACAGCGCTTGGGGGATCAGGCAATCTGTTATCGGCCCCATTCTTTATCCGGGCACAAACTATACCCTCAGACAAAGCCAGACTGGCAACCATGGCTGAACTTTTGATGACTGTATTGCTGAGGTCCTGCATCCGGTCACAGTGGTTATGGCATAGACACCAAGTGAATCATTTATCATATGGCAGGATCGAAGCCGTATTGAAGGTTCCAAGATGTATTCGATTTGGCACGTGATATTGCATAACCAACAGTGCTGACTCAGCAAAAGATGATGGTCCCGTGACCACAGATGATCTCGTTGCATAAAGAGAAAGAAGACAAGGAACTTCTGCACATCAATATAAGCTTACCTCTCGGTCGGGAGGAACTCCTGTGTAATTAGGGGCCAGCATAAAATTAGTCAGAATAGCATTATCAAATGTGAATGGGAATAGACCGTGCGCGAGAGTTGATTTCTGGCTGAGCGGATTTGACATCGCCCAAAATGAATCCCAATCCCGATCATAGCCGATATCACTCTGGGGAACATTTTTTGTTGTAATGTTACTGTCAATAAAGAGCCTCTGAAAAAAAGATTTCCAGGGCCGTGACGCACTTTCTCGCCGAGTTGGCCACCCCATCCCAGTATTCCGAGACCCGGAGAGCCGTGTGCCAACGATAAGCCTTAGAGTCCTCAGTGGAACCACCCTTAGCCTCCAGAAAGCGTCCCACGAGGATCATCATGGTGGCATTGTAGAGATTTTCAGGTTTGCCGAAGGATTTTCCGTCTTTTTAGCTGCTGTGATACCGATATCCCATTGGTCAGTTACCTTCTATACTTGAGGTGACCGGTCAGTCCGATTAAACCTGAAGGCATAACCTCGAACTACTCTCAGGAGGTATGTAGATAGAAAGGTGATTCTGCGCAGTTCATTAGACTTCAAGACTCTGTGTAGGGTCTGACGAATATAACCCGTTGCCTGACCGCGTGGCGCAATATAGTGTAGAGATTAAGGTACTCCGGGAGCGAGATTCAACCCCCCCCCCCCCTCATATATGTGACTGACCGTGAATTAGTGCGAAAAGATGTGCGATCTCACTAATTCTAGACTGAGAGATTTGTCCTGGTCTATAAACCTATCTACCTTATCATGTAAGTACTGATGTTATGGTATACTTGCATCAGCAAATCAGAAGTTGGTCCGAGGCATCCCGAACCCTCTCCAACCCACCCGCGGCACTTCCATTCACCCACCTACTCTATCCCAACTCAGTATCAGAAACCACAACCTTGAAGACGCCGTGAGGAGTTAGAAATCAACATCCAGCAAGTGCGGAATTCCTCCCGATGATCCCCTCTTGCTGCTCCACCGTCAACTGAATGCCAAACCGCTCCCGTAACACCTCGACCCTTTCCGCCTCGGTCACGCACGTCTGGACTAGCACGGACTTGCCCCCCGTGTTGACCTTGACCTTGTCCTGGTCTAGAACCACCTTCCCGTAGATGTGACCGTCGCGGGCGAGGAATCGAATGGCCAAGACGCGCGTGGTGAGAAAGCTGCCCGGAAACTGGCTGGTGTAGAAGTTCATGACCTCGAGGTCAGGCGGATGGAACTCGAGGTCGGAGAAGGCATAGCACAGTCGCCAGGGTCGATCGGCGCCGTTGCGGATCTGATACGTCCAGAACTTCTGGTCCGGTCGACTGGAGAGGCCTGGGACGGACTCGTACTGTAAGCGCAACTCCTGGATCCCCAGGTTGGGAAGCGTCACGCCGGTGGGTGTCAGGGGCACGGGGAGGATGGGGCCGTCGCCGCCGTAGCCCACGTCAACCATGTACTGGGATCGATCGGCCAGGGTGACGATGTTGACTACGTGTTCCCTATTGTTGGGTTGATCAGTACAATGGACAGTCGATTGGGAAAGAAAGGGGTGAATTACCATCCTGACCACCCTGGAATGGGAGTGGTTGCATCCCGATGGAGACGCGCGCCGGTGAGATGCACCTGGAACCCTTTATAGCGCAGCACATGGCAGAGAAGGAGGTTGTGCTCCATGCAGTAGCCACCGCGTCCCTTTTCGATGAACTTATGGTGGATGTCGGCAATTTCTAACGAGATCCGTGGAGTGTTGCTGTAATGCAGCGCGACATTCTCAAAGGGAATTCGTGATAGATGGTGGGCTTGGATGGCGGAGAGAGTTTCAAGATCTGGTCGGAGATCACGCCCTTGGGCGCCTCGCATGGGTAGGCCAATATGAGCAAAATACTGCTCAGCCTGCTCGGGGCTAAGCGCTGAGCCAGAATCCATCATTCCAAGAATAGTTTGTAAGGTGCAGACTAGGATTGAAAAGGGTATTTCCGCGCCAGGTGCTCGGTATGGAATTTGGATGTCCCCCTTTATACCTATTCTTGGAGACATGGCTTTAGAGGCCTAGAGCCGGTGTGATTATATCATGATTAGCTTTTCCCGCTCTGAGTGAGTCCATCTGAAGACCTTTAACTGAGGCATAGCTGACCCCTGTAGCCACTCTCATAATTTTGTTTGCCCTCATAGGGCTGAGGTACCCCACTCAGGACCATATGAAGCCAGGGGTGATGATTTTGATTAGGGGCAAATAAATGCCCTGTACATGTAATGATTGTATAATACACCAAGTCAGTCCTGGTGGAGTTTCTGACTCATTGCCGTTGCTTACAGTGTGCTTATTCATCCCATCCGAACTTTTTCATCAGCATATTCTATGATTATTAGTCAGAACATCAACCGTGGGTGTAATCTACTCAGTCAGGTCGTTTAGGGTTGGGAGTGGATACATGGAGTGGCAAACACCCTTCAACACTGCTGATTTTATTGTCAGGCTGCCATGTCCATTTCACAGTCCGTTCACATTAGTAAAAACTACTGCGAGACTCCTGCGCCAAGAGCACACAGGTTTCAGATCCCGCACGGAGATCCTAATGTTTCATCTTGAGGCATAAACTGACTTCAAGAGCCATAAAGCCAAGAACTCATCTGTAATGACCTATTTAGCCTTTGATCACGGGATGCTTGCTCATCTTGCGAATTGTCGACGCATAAAAGTAGAACAGTTAGCGTATACACGCCAGGGCGGCACTGATGGCTGCAAGGACTGTCAGAGGGTAATGGGCCCCATATCGCTCGTAGATTGAATATTGGGTGAATGCAATGAAACCCGGGGCGGAGGCGGAATACACACCAGACGAATTGATCACGTAAAGGTAGCTACTGACTCTTTTCAGATTGATAATTACTTTGTACTCGAACTTCGTAGGCAATGCGGCTACCGATTTGTTAGACAGTCACTGCGTTAAGAAAATTGCTTGGTAGGAGAGTCTTTATTTGCTAAGTGGCTGCACTGGGCTCTCGTAGGCAGATTGCATCCGCCATCGTGCGAATCCAGATCGTTCACTATTTTAAGCATTATAATTACGATTCTGCCACCATACTTAAGTTGTTTCCTACTTCTAAGCACCTTCCTAAGCACCATTCAAACTGGGCAGGGTAGTAATCTCTCCCAATACCTCTGTATATAAGTAAGGAAGTGAAGTAAATTATGTTATCTTCAAGGTAGCTGGATTGATTAGTGATTCGTGTAGATTCTTATCAGGTTCTATAATCTGCACAATATCATATACCAAATCAAAATATGAGGTTCATCCAAGTTCATCTATCCAGAAGGTAAAGACACTTGCTGATTAACCTAGAAGATCACCAAAAAGGCTTCAGCTGTAGCCTTGTAGTTATAAATGTGCTTTTCACACAGTCTTTGCTACCCTTCTTGCGTGAGAAAGTGCTCAGAAAGACACTTATAAAAGGGTGCGAAAAGGTGCTCAGAGGCTTTGCTGTTCAGCTTGTTCAAAAAGGTGCTCAGATCCCTCTATTGGGAATCAGTAAGTCATGCAATGGGCATATAGTGAGGGAAACTGATTTTGCAGGATGGCGGCTGCTATCCGCTGTACATAACTGACCACGACCGTCGGAGCCAAACACTGCCGAATTACTGCACCATAGGAGAAAAGGTTTCGGAGACTTGCTATCTAGAATCCTCTTCCCAACAGAGGTCAGGCCACCAAGGGAGATAAAAATGACCTGTGAGCGAAAATAGGTATTAAAAGAAAGTTACTGTGACGATCCTGTGACCAAGGCCCAGATATCATGCATCATTGCAAATCGTATCTCAATACGTGATCTCACTCATATTAAAAATAGACAATCTATGACAGTCCAAGGCCCTGCATGGCCAGGGATATCGAGCATGAATTAGGCTTCCAAATCGAACAGGTTCATAAGGATATCTCGGATCCGTCTGCGTCAGCACAGCATGGAGTCACGGAAACGTGGACAGCCACGGATCTTGGTGTCACCAAGCTAACAGGTGTAACGATTAATCCTAATAGTAGTGCTAGGTCATTGCTTTTTGCTGTCGTGTTAGGGTTACACGGGGCGTATGGGGCGTACCGTGGGTTCTTGTAGCACACAGGCACATAGTTCGTGCGTTCAACATACGTTTCTCAAAATTACACTGAGAAGGATATCATGTGCCAATATATAAGGTTAATGTCTAGATACCATTCTGGGAGGGTTGGTTGACCATTTTCTTGTATTCAGCAGGTAGTTTATGTGCCGCGCTCCCTTGCTTTTGGTTCTTGCCTAGGACAAATCGCTTTCAGACGCGAAGAGCTCGCGAAAACGTCATATCTATTAAAGGTATCCCTGTCGCTTGCCTATTTTGCTGAGGTCGATACGTTCAGATGATCGATAGGCTTAATTTGCATGGCTTGTCATTGGATGCTGCTCTGAGTGGAGCCTCGGTCCATCCTCCCACACTCACACTTAAATTGTAATAGGGCCCGAATGATTACTGTTCTAGCTTCTCTACAGTCGAATCGAAAATATCTGTTCTATGGCTCTCTCCTCCGAGATATTCTTGTTACGATGATAGTGAGGTCTTGCCACAGCAGTCTACAGGCTATACAATATGAAGGGATTCATTCCGTGTGTCTATTCTGAATGCAGATAGTTGAAGAACACATTTTCAAAATCAAGACACCATCCTGGAACAAGTCTTCTTCTATTCTCCATGATGACTACGACTGCATGTCCGACTCACGTCATGATTTTTTCGAGAAGGAACCTGGCAAGGATGCCATCGGGCGCGTTATACGAGATCTCGGTTGATCATTCTGCTCGGACTTGGAAAGCCTGGACAGGGGTCCAATCTCAAACACAGAAGAATAAATTGCCATGCTTTCGTGCCGGTCTAAGGAATTTTCCTCTGCAGTTCTCATGTAGAATCAACATGTTTTTACAAACCTACATCATCAATATCATAACATTTTTCGGCTTCCAGCCAAGCTTCCCTTTGTTCCGTGGACCATATGAAGCCGGATCACCCCAGATTCCAATTGCGCCAGGCACTCTGTCGTTTGTGCCGCCCGGTGCTGCTGAGGATGAGAGTGCCCATGGTTCCTTCAAATGCCATTATCCGGCTATGGCAGCCGAGTACACCTACGATCCCTCGCCTAACAACCGAGGTGTCTGGCTGAAACATCGGACCGATGCTTCTAAGGATTTTACCATCCACACGGACTATGAAGTTAGGGCTCCTATTGGCATTGAACGCAAAGTAAGTATTCTTTTCCAGCTTCTCGACGCAGCGAAAGGGTAAACAATGCTAGTACTTCCTCACCGTGGGCGAAGATACGAAGCGTCCTGCGAATTGGGATGGCATCGACTTTCCATATGCCAAGCTGTTTGACAAGTCTTTCCCTGGCCCTTGGATACGTGAGTGCAAACGCCTCTTACGGTATCAACGCTGTTGATGCATACTGACCTATTACCAGAGGCGTGTTGGGGCGACGTAGTGAGTAAGTATCAACACAAAATATATACTCCGTCCACTACTGAACAGGCCACCTCTAGACATTACCGTCAAGAACACCCTCTCGAAGAACGGGACTGCGATTCATATGCATGGCATTCGCCAGTTCGGGTCCACCCTCATGGACGGTGTCCCTGGCATTACTCAATGTCCCATTGCACCGGGAGACACATTCAGCTACGTGTTCAACACGACCCAGTACGGATCCACCTGGTACCACAGCCATTACAGTCTGCAGTACTCTGATGGCCTGCTGGGCCCGATGACGATCCACGGTCCCACATCCGCCAACTTCGACAGTGCCCTGGACCCGATCCTCATCTCTGACCACAACCACCGCAGTGCGTTCATGGACTACTACCAGGAGCAGTTTGCGAATCCTGTCGCAAATCCGCCTCGCGTGCCTCCTAAACAGACCAGCATTCTGATCAATGGTCAGGGTAAGTGACATCTGCCTTGTGAGGAATATGCGATACAATTATTGACATGTAAGATGAATCAGGGAGTTATGCCGGATCATTCCCCAAGAATCGATATCATAAGAAGGTGAAGTCCGGAAAACGATACATTCTACGCTTGATCAACGCGTCCACGGATAGCACGTTTATTTTTAGTATCGATGAACACAATTTGACGGTCATCGGCAATGACTTGGTCCCAGTTGAACCGTATACAACAAATC
Organism: Aspergillus japonicus CBS 114.51; assembly: GCF_003184785.1. Taxonomy (NCBI): domain Eukaryota; kingdom Fungi; phylum Ascomycota; class Eurotiomycetes; order Eurotiales; family Aspergillaceae; genus Aspergillus; species Aspergillus japonicus. The sequence continues at coordinate 178,659 of NW_020291682.1, forward strand.
ACATCTATATGGGAATTGGTAATGCTCACCCTAAAGCCGCTGTTCTTTTTGACACGTTCACATGGCGCTTACTGCGAGGAATCACCACTAATCAATCAAACAGGTCAACGCTATCACGTCGTCCTCGAAACCTCGAACAAGAAACAAATTCCCAGATCCAAACAGGGCTACTGGATCCGCACCGAGCCTGCAGAGGGATGCCACAACTTCGAGACCTTCCCGGACGACAGACAGGGCATCCTGTGGTACGGGGATGACGACGAAGATAAGCCTCCGGTACCGACCACGACAGCCTGGTCGTACAATTCCACCTGCAGTGACATGCTCGACCTGGTCCCCGTCGTCCCGTGGACCATCGAACCACCGGCTATTAGCCTCACAGCAGTAAAATACCACAGTAACCATGCCCTCCTTGAGGCCTCCGTCACGATCGACACCTGGTTCCTGCCCGCGGACGGCAACGACGCCGCCGCAACGGTCAACGTGTGGCAGTTCCTGAACGATACCGTCTTCGTTAACTACACCGAGCCCACCATCAACCACCTCGACCCGCCCTACGACCCTAATGCCGTTATCTACTTGGCTGAGGAACCACCGGTGGGTTCTCCACAGACATCCACCTGGAACTATATGATCTTGATCGGGGGGAACTTGGACAACCCCACCCCGGTCTCCGGGGGTCGATTGGTACCTGTTGCTCACCCGGTAAGTCTCCACCCCCTCACCCCTGGTTAGAGTCCCTCAATCCTTGCCCAACCCCTGCTCCAAACGCTCGATAAGACCACATCCTAACCCACCCCCCTCATAACCGAGGGTCAAAGATCCACCTCCACGGCCACGACTTCGCCATCCTCCAATACTCTGAGTTCCCCTACGACGGCCCCGAGTCCCTCGATCTCTCCCTGGATAACCCCCGCCGGCGCGACGCCGTCCTCCTCCCCAGCAACGGATTCATTGTCGTTGCCTTCAAGACCGACAACCCGGGCGTCTGGACCCTGCACTGCCACATCGCGTGGCACGCGTCCGGGGGCCTCGCGCTGCAGGACCTGGAGCTGAAGGAGGTGCTGGCCGCGCAGATCGCGCAGGTCCCGACGACCTTCGCGAAGCAGCAGCTAGATCGGACGTGCGACAACTGGGAGCGGTGGTATGCGAATCCGGCGAATCATTGGAATCCGAACGGGCGGTTTCAGGATGATTCGGGGATTTGAGTTCGGGTAGTGCTTCTGGGAAATGGGGGTGAGGTTCAGAATTGGTGTGGGTGGTACGTGGATTGCTTGCTCGGGGGGTTTATGTTTCTTGGTGTGTGGGTTGAGGATGGGGAGAGTAAGATAGCATGCCTTCGTCCTACTAAGAACAAAGGAGAGGGAGATTATGATAACTTATCTATTCACAGTAAACCAAGAGCCATGATTAGAAACAGTCAGCCAGTGATACTAGACTGATTGGATCTATGAAACACGGTCTTCTATCAGCGGTGGTAGAATGGGTTAGTGCCGGATGCTAACCTGACGGTGGAGATTTCCGGTGAACTTCATTTTTATCTTGATGGGAGGGTGGCTGCCAAGCCCACGAATGCTTGAATCCTCGAACTATTGTTAGTGATCGATTCGTTGCAAATAAATATGCACTATCAGTGAAGAAACTCCACCCAATGGTCCCATATTCTCACCACAGAAGAGTCGTTATGATTGGTCCGATCGCATACATTGCCCATTCGGGCAGCGGAGATGAAACTCACCTTAAATTAGGGCTAGCATCCATTCACTTGCACTTAGCTATGAACTCTTCTATAAATCCTCCCCCCCTGAATTCTACAGATTTTACCTGACCCCCCCGGAAAGCATAGAGCAGTACCTACAGAACAAAATGCATCCCATTAATCTCCAAAAAGGCTCCCCGCACCCCTCCCTCCTGCCCGCCATCCACCTCCGTTCAGCCGCCGCAACCGTCCTCTCCAACCCAAGCCTCTACATCCCCGCCCTCGACTACGGCGACGAAGCAGGCTACCAACCTCTCAGAGTAAACATCGCCACATGGCTGACGAACTTCTACGCGCCCGCGCGGCCCATCCCCACCGAGCGAATCTGCATCACGGGCGGCGCCTCCCAGAACCTCGCGTGCATCCTGCAAGTCTTCACGGACCCGCGCCATACGGTGGCGGTGTGGCTCCCCGAGCCGACGTATCATTTGGTCTTTACCATGTTCCGGGACGCCGGGCTGGGGGATCGGCTGCGGGCTGTTCCGAAGGACGAGGAGGGGTTGTTGGTTGAGGAGGTTGAGCGGGGGATTGCAGACGCGCGGTATCGAGCATGTGATTTTCAGGGATGTGGGAATGTTGGGGATGCCAGAAGCGCAGACACAGACCGGACAAGTTATGGTAAGCGATACAGGCATCTCATCTACTGCGTCCCGACCTACGCGAATCCCTCGGGCGCAACTATGTCCGTCCCCCGCCGCGAGGTGCTGGTGCGCTTGGCGCGACGACACGACGCGCTCGTCGTGTGCGACGACGTCTATGATTTCCTCCCTGTCACGCCCGCAGAGCAATCGCCTATTCCGCGGCTTGTGGACGTTGATCGTACACTGGATGGTGGTGTCGGGGATGATGAGTTCGGCAATGTGGTGAGCAACGGATCGTTCAGCAAAATCCTCGGCCCTGGCTGTCGGGTGGGTTGGGCGGAGGCAACCCCGAAATTCGTGGATGCGTTGGCGCAGTGGTATGTATTCTGTCCCTGCTTCCTTATTCTCGCTCGGGCAGTGAGTGTCCCCGTGGCAGCCGTGAACTAAATGCATTCTCGTCACCGCAGTGGATCCAACATCTCCGGCGGTGCACCGTCGCACCTGACCTCAACCTACATCAACCAGATGTTCGAAGATGGAAGCCTGCACACCCACCTTAATGGAACTATCCTGCCGGCTGTGTCAACAAGGTACCGCCTTCTGGCGGAGGCAGTACGGCACAAGCTGGCCTCCTTGGGCGTAGTCTTTCAGCCGGATGAGGCGCGCGGGATGGCAGCGGGTGGCTTCTTCGTGTGGCTTCGGCTGCCTGATGGGGTGAGTAGTGAGGATGTGGACCGCGAGGCGGCGAAGCAGGGGCTGGTGATTGGGAAAGGGGGGTTGTTTGCTGTACCAGGACCGAATACGGGTGGATCCAGGGAGCGAGTGGATGGGTTTCTTAGGTTGTGCTTCATGTGGGAGAATGAGGATCGGTTAGTGGAGGGGGTGGAGAGACTGGAGATGGTTCTGCGGGGGCTGCTTGCTTCGACATGATTCCACTGCATCGCATGCATGCGCAGCTGCTTGAGATACACCGGGGAGCTTTACTCAAATGGAAGTGAGAGTGCCTCTCGCCCTAACTATCGCTCTACAGTGAAGAAACCGGCTATCGGGAATGATTCCCTCTGTTTTCATAACCAGCTCAATAACTACAACTTCCAGCATGCCAAAATTACCACCAAACCAAAGGACAAAACAACTTCAATCCAACCAGGACACCCCAGCAAAAGCCTCCTCCAGCCCAACCAACCCCTCTACCCCCAGATCCTCCGCACCCAGAACCTCCTCCTCCCGCCCCACCACCGTGAACGACCTCCCATCCGTAACCTGAAAATAATAGTGCGACACATCCATCAACTCGGCCAACCCCGGCCATAACGCCCGATAATCCTCCCTCCCGACCTGAACACACCGGACCTTGACCCCCGTCGCCCTCCCAAACGCCCCGACCACATCGCGCAACGCACGATACTCAGTAATGGCCGCCACGACCCTCCCCGGCAGCGTCCTATCCGGCGTCTCCAGAATCGCTCTCACAAACAACCCCACATTCACCCTCTCATCCCCGGCCACCGGAACCCTCGTCGCGGGGTCGATATTCGTCAACATCAGAAACCCGTCATCCGCCGCGCCCCGGACCCGCATCGGCAGGAAGCACGGCAGCAGCATGTTGGCACTATACCAGCCGACCCAGAGGAACGTCGTCTTAGCCCACAGCCCCGGCAGGGTCTCGGCAATGAACGCGTCCACGCGGCGCTTGCTCTCGTAGTAGGGCACGACCACTGCCCCGGCGGAGTTGGCCGCGGAGTCCGGCAGCGTCGACCAGACGAAGTGCTCCAGGGTCGGGGTGGCGGCCGCCGCGGTGGCGATGTTGGTGCCCAGCTGCGTCTCGAGCGCCATGGCACCGTCGACGCCGTGGGTGGGCAGGGCCTCGAAGAAGTTCGTCACCGCGAAGAGGGCGTGGGTGCCGGCGAATGCAGTCTGCAAGGATGTGGGGTCGTGCAGGTCGGCGGGGATGAGCTGCACGTCTTTCGCGGCGAGGGTCTGCGCGGCAGCGCTGGTGGGGTGCCGGGTTATCGCGCGGATGGTCGTGTAGGTTGACGGCGTGGAGAGGAGGGCGTTGACGACGGAGCCGCCTTGGGTGCCGGTGGCGCCGATGATGGTGATTGTCTTGGTCATGGTTTGCTCGAGGTAGGGAGTAAGTCTTTGTTTGGAGGGATCGGATGGATGAAGTTAGGGCTGTGCGGGGGGAAGGGGCTGTGTTGCTGTCTTGGGCAATTTGGATGAGCAACGTGGTTCTTTATATAGTTCTGAGGTGTACATATAGGTACTTTTGGATAAGGCTCTCAGATGAGGTCATACGAAACTCTATACTCCGTATCTGCTCCTTTCTTTGTATAGATCGATGCATTATTAAGCTCTGCGTCGCGGTGCGGTGCGGTGCGGACATCTGGTGTCTTGCGGAGGTGGCGGGCAAAAGTGGGGGCTCCCCGCAGCCCGCAGCCCGCAGACCTATCTAGACGTAAAGACGTGTACTGTACTGTACCTGCTCAGCACTCAAACAGCACTTGTTCTAAAATCACCCTCAGACACAATCCAGTCAACTCAATACATCCTCGACCCAGTTCGCACCCCCTTCCTCAGCCCCCTCGCATACGCAACCGCCCGCACTAGATTCATCAGCATAAAGTCGCACCCAACCGCCCCCTGGATCTCCACCGTGGCCGGAAACTCCTCCTCCACTAGCGACACCCGGCTGTGATACTTCACCGTTCCCACTGGCACCGCCACCTCAGGACTCTCGTTCATCACCGACAGATAGTTCCAGCTGATATACCCCGGGAGCGCCGGGGCGCTTCCCGCCACGGTATAACTGATGTTGCTGTCCCGATACCAGGGGATCCCGCCGTTGCCGTTAAAGGGGAAGACTACGATAGCGTCGGAGCAGGTTTCCTCGTTGGCAGACAGGAAGTATCTGCGGTAGAAGGTCTGGAACTCAGATTGGAGGGCGTGGCCGATCTCGCCCAGGGTGGCGTTTTGCGGGGTGAATGAGGGGTCGCTGGCCGCGTTGAGGGTGGTGTAGGGGTAGCGGCCGAATTTCGCGAAGTAGTCTTTCTTGAAGTTGAGGGAGAAGGTATTCGTTCCGGAGACGTAGGGAATGAGCTTTGTGAGTTAGCGTTTCTCCGAGTTAGCCGCATGGTAATCAAAGAAAGGGGGGGAGGGAGGGGGGGTTTATTGTCGTCGTATGAGCCTACATTCGCAAAATAGTCCGCCAAGCTCACGTTACTCCCCGAGTACTCATACCAAAGCGTATTGCTGTCGACGATAGTCCGGTTCACGCCCAGGAATGCTTCCAGATTCTGGACGTATTCCTCGCACGGCGCCGTGTAGTTCGGGTTGATGTTCGCCCAATACTCCCGAGGGTAGAGGATCTTCGTGGGGAACTTGGTGTAGTTCTTATAGCCGGACTGCCCGTACATCACGGCACCGAAGGTGTTGAAGGAGTCGACGTCGCGAGCAAAATGGCCGGCGACGTCGAAGGGTCCAAACGCGGTTGCGGTGTTGTTGGTGCTGTTCTTGGTGGAGCGAATCCCGTACACGCCATTTTGCGCGGCGGGAAAACGCATCGCTGGCGATTTTATGTGTGAGCGAGATGCTTTCGGGTAGCTGGTGAGTGGGCTGGATCCAACTTACAACCGCCGGTATCCTCCCCGATGGTGATATCCAGCCAGTCGTATGCGGCAAGAGACGCACCCGAGCCCGCAGAAGAGGCGCCGGGGATGAGGTACGACTCGCCGCGGGGATTCTATCTTGCATCAGTCTTCTGACATTGATCTATTCCAATGTGTTGAATGGTACTTACAAAGGGCAGAGAATAATCCGGCCACTCGGCAATGCTGAACCACGCATTGGCGAAAACGGACAGCTTGGTCTTGCCGACAACAACTGCGCCTTGGTCGAGGAGATGCTGAATGACCCCGGACGTCACATTCGATGGAGGATACGTCGCGGCGTACGAGCGGCTTCCAAAAGTCGTGATGAGACCCTTGATGTCATACTGATCCTTGACGCCGATGCGGTAGCCAGCAAGAGGCTGCTCGGGCGTAGGCTTGTAGAACAGCCTGGATGGGACGGCAATTTGGATCGCTCCATACAGGTCGCCGCCGCTTGCAGGGAGGACTTCATAGGTGTTGGTGTCGTTGGCAGATGGTATGGTCGGCAGGACGAACGCATTAGTATAATCGTCGTAGAGGCGCCAGGCCCGGTGCAGGCCCGAAGATGTCGCAAAGTAGGGGCCGTCTGGAAGGGTTGCATTGTGCTGCGATGAAGCCCAGAATACCCGGCTGGTTCCGAATGTCTTAAGCAGGGACTCTGCGTCGCCAGCCAGGGTAAGACCTTCGGGACCCTGGAAGTAGAACGCTAACAGGAATCAGTCATCGCGCGCAGCAAAAATACAAAGTTCTTACCGTTAAAAAAACCCTTGGTGTAAACGTCGTCTTGGACCAAAAAATCAGAAACGGTGCTGTTGATCCATGTTGCTGTAATGACTGCCTCTTGGGATGTGAGGACGGTCACCGGAAGTGCGTCTTGCACTTTGAATTCATGCGCCAACTGAATTGTATGCATTGTTAGATCCATGGATCCCTTAGAGAGACTTTGGAATGGTGGACAGGTAGAACGCATACCTCGACCTTTGAGGGAACAGAGTATGGCACATTCAAGACATTGACGACGCTCGACGCAAGGGCACAAATGGGAAGTGTGGCTAGAAGAAGAACGGTGGCAGTCATTGTACCGATGGTTTTGCAGCAGTTCAAGCAAACATCTGCGCGAAGGTAGGTTTTGCGTGAGGATTTGACTCAACATATACTTTTTTCGGATTCTCAATTATACTGCCAGAAAGGGTATAGATAAGGCTAGCAGTGTTGGTTACAGAGACTTCAAGCTTGATCCCTTGATGCCTATCATATCGCCGATATCATTTCTGTTACGCGAGTATCACGCGTCATTGACCAACAGGATGTCAACGGCCTTGATAGCCTCACCAACAGTCTTATCCACAAGCTCTCTTCACCAGGGAAAGCCATCCGATCAGCATGCCAAGAAGATTTAGTGGCGGCATTGCAACATCCGCCTCGATAGATAACTGGGGTTCGGCAGTTTCCCGAAGCTGATAGACCAGCCACATCATAATACTGTGTCCATCACCCATTCCCAGCTTCGAGGCTATCACATCATTAAACCCAGGGCAAACCTAGTCAGGACCAGATTTAGACGTATCCATCAAAGAGCCAGACAACACATGGAAAGGAAAACCTCGACCAGATGTGGAGAACTGACGCGATCGCTTGTCGTTCTATCGAGGCATGATAGTAATGGAAAGTTCGGGTGGTTTTAGCATTATTGAACTACTTAGTCTTCAGTCTGCATAAGTATTTATGTAAAATGTGATGGGGGTCGAGAGACACAGTGATAAGAACGTGCATAGACAAATAGACCTATATATCGTCTGGACACAGTCGGAGTCCCCCAACAAAGATCATATCGACTCCGCAACCAAACCCCCCAGGTCCTCGAACGCCTCAACAGCCTCCAGCCCCTGACACGGAACAATCAGCAACTTTTCAAAGCGATCCAACCGCCGCGGCATCGAAACAAGCCATCGCGCGAGAAACGCTTCATAGGGAAGCATCTGCGCAGCCTCCCCGCGCAAATGCCCCTGGTCCCCTTGAACTGCACACTCACCATCCACGCCCCAGGAAGATATCTCCGCCGACAAAGGCAACTGCCGCAGCGTATGCAGTCCCACGCAGATACCTTCTCGGTACACCGAGTTGACTCCGTAGAGAAAGTACACTAGGAGAGCTGTGCGTCGGATGCACTCGCCGAGGACCCAAGCATGCCGGGTCTTTGGCCTCTGAAGCTCCGGCTCGGATTGCGCGCGAACAATGATCTTCAGCGCCGTAGTCATGAGCATTGACCCCTGTTGCTCGGCTGCGACCCGCTGCTGCAGGTTGCCGTGGAAGAGGCGGATGGTCTGGTAGAGCAGTAGTGCTTGGAGGCGCGCGAGCTCCGTTCGGAGCGGAGATAGCTTGCAACCAGAGCTCGAACTTGGCTCGGTGGGGGATTGGAGCAGCTCGGAGACTTCGGCATCGATCACGCGGAATGCCATCTCCCGGTTCGTCGTCTCGGGGCTGAGACAGAAGGAGGAACAGATACCAAAGGCCGTCCGGATAGGTTGTGGCATCTCGTCGCAGTACTGGTCGCGGTGAATGAAGATCGTCTCTCCCCGGTGGGCGAATTCCCCCGGGTAGCCTTTCAGCTCGTCCATCACCCACTGCCATGACCGTGTGCTGCCCTGGATCGGCTGAACCTCGCCGAGGGTGCCTACGAGTCTTGATGTGGCGGAAAATGAGATTCTCTCCGGCGTGAAGTCCGGGGTGCAGGTACCTGGTGTGAAACTCAGTGGAAGCTGTAGCACTGCATCTTGGTCGGATGCATCCAAGACAGCCACGGCGGGTGACTTCAGAAGCTCCAGCTCCAGGACGGCGTTACTCGCCTGCGTCGTTGACGAGATATCTATCTCGTCTGACGCAGTTCGTGGTTCGTTGGTGCGGCCCCGTGGCCTAGGCGGGTATGCATATTGGCAGTTCTTCTTTGTCCTCATGCAATTCTCACAGACGGGATAGCAAAGATCACACTTTCGTCGCCCTTTGAAGCAAGCGTTGCAAGACCTGCGTCGTAGCGACATGATGAGGGTAGCCTGAGGTGGTGGGGTATGGGGTCGGAAGTGGCGGAAGTGGCGGCTTCTGCTGACGACAATGAGATAACGCAGCACTGCATGCAGTAAGCGCTAAGGCAGCACGTGCCCTGATATCGAGCCCTGCAGACTGTATTAGAATATAGGATCTCAGCTTCTAATGAAAACAATGGCTGTATCACAGTCAAAAGATGTATTGTTCAGCCATTAACTAATTAAACAACTCGCCTGTCGAAGTAGAATAAGCGTATTCATGAAAAGAAAAGTAGTGTAACGCACAATAGGTAAGTATCGGTAGAAGTAGGCGATCTCTTGTATAGTAGGAGATCGAGGATTGGAGCATTGCTTTGATGATCGGCTAACTAAGCCTTTATGCCCTGAGCCGGCAGTTACAGAACCCTCCATAGACATACGTCAATTGATTAAAACATCAGATCTATAGATGTGGAAAAATATATTTCACAGAATTAGCTCCCCAGACACGGGGTGAATCCTCAGTGGTACGGATGACGACCTCCATGGTGCTGGTGGAATCGGAGGTGCTGCCCACCCAAGCCATGCGGTACGCGCTGCTCTGTATGCGAATCGTGAACTGAGGATACTGAGGCGGTGGACGTTGATGATGAAGCTGCCGGGACCGCTGTGACATGCGGGCTGGATGTGGCGAAATAACACGCGGATGGCGGCTCTGAGGACGGCAAACCCACCGAAGAAGAAGTCGGTGTCTGGTGGGCTGGAGTCGACGATTGAGCCGGAGTCGAGGGTCTGGTTGATGCTGTCGCATTCCTTCTGTAGGACGGGAGCGCACTGCTTGAAGGATGAGCACTACTTGACGGGTAGGCACTACTCAAAGCAAAGGCATAAGCCCCCGCGAGGGGACTATACGGCGTCAAGCCCGGGTAGAACGAAGTGGGGATTGTCGGAATCGGGATGGATGCGGAGGTTCCAAAGGCCGTCGCAAGGTCCTCTGCCATGGTGGTGGCCGAGTAGCCCGCCGGGGGCGTGTTGATATACTGCGTCGTGGTGTAGCCTCCCGCGGTGCCCGTGACTGGAACGCTCGCGTTGGAAAGGCAATAGCCCGAGCCGTACGAGTGCTCGCAGACGTGCAGCGCGTAGTGGCCCTCCTCGTTCCAGAGGGCAAACTCCTCGATCGCCAGGTCCGTGCAGGGCGTCAGGGCGGGGCATTTGACCTTGATGAGCGGACGGTCCTCGCCATCGATCTCGGTGCCTTTCCAGTTGCGGAACGTGATGTTGCTGTATGCGATGCCGTCTCCTTCGATCGTGGACATGCTGCTCCAGGCTGTGTCGAAGTCCAGGCTGTAGGCGTTTCCATGGCCTAGAAAGGTTGGCATCGATGTTAGATTGCTGGTTCAGGGCTAAGGCTAGGGTTTCGGGCTAATGAGGCAGGACCAACTCACCCATGAAGTTCTCGAAGAGGATATTCGACACAGTCCCGGATCCTCCGTTGCTCTTGATCATGAACAACTGGTTGGATGACCATGTGTAGATGTTTCGGTAGGTGACGTCGCTGACGTTCGTTCCGGCGCCCAGGGACCCCATGGCGCAGCCTCCGCTGCTGTTGCAGTAAATGCTCTCGACGAGGATATTCTTCGACCCCGTCTGTCACAGGTGCAGTGTTAGTCAACAAAGTGCATTGACGAATTTGCGGGGACGCATACCTTGACTGTGACACATTCATCTTTATTCGTGACCATAACCTGTATCAAACATTGTCAGCGTACGTTGTCCCATCAGCAAACCATAGTGGAAACACCCACATCATGAATCCAGATATTTGTTCCGCTGACATCAATCCCATCGAGCCCTCCATGATCCCCACCGCGGATTGCCATATTATACACCTCACCATTGGTAGCACCCTGGATCACAAAGTGGAACATCGGGGAGTCGACAAGCGCCAGGTCATGTACCGACCAGTCCGATCCCCCACTGATGTGGAGGAGTCGCGGGCCCACGAAATTGCCTGACTGGTGGTACAGGTATCCGCTGCCCTGGATGGCTCCGCGAGAAGTCGAACTAAAAAGTTCGAAGTCACTGCTTGAGGAGAACTCGAACATGTACGATTGCGAAGAAGGGGAGGCTCCGCGATAGATGATTCCGTCTAGCTGGATGGCAAAGGCGCTGCCATTGGTGAGGTGCACCCAGGTCGTTTGGAGGTAGTCGCCCGGAGGGATGTAAATGACTCCTCCTCGTCCGCAGTCGGCGAAGGCATCGATGATGGGCTGTCCGACGTCTGTTGCGTTGTCTGCAACGGCACCGTAGTCGAGCACATTGCACGTTCTGGTGGCGTTCTTCTCCGCCACGGTCGTCAAGGGTCCAACGCGGCCGGAGAGCTGGCCATGTGCCGTGGCGAGGAGCAGAGGGAGAACATGCAGGAGGGAGGTCAATGCAATCATGTTTGGACCAGATCGTGCTCTGAAGACATAACCCCTATCCCGCGGCACACCGTGATATATGTACGGTGTAACATGAATCAGTCCTGCCGGTCATGCCCCCTCGATCGCTCTACCGAACGAGTCAGCAATCGACCCCAGTTCTCCCGTGCCCCTAACATGTTCCCCCATTGAGCGGGTAGCGTACGTATGCCTGGAGCACGACGCCCGATCGCCGATTCAGATAGATTGTGGTGGATGCCGATCGCCGGGGGAAAACCCCCGATGTAGTTTAGTAGCCTCTACCTGTCAGCCAAAATCAACGGCATTGTTAGCCCTAAAACAAGGGGCAAGGAGTTGGTCCGTAAGCGACCCTCGGCCCTCATGCACATGCAACGATCCACAATCTACTCAGTAAGAATCTTCAGTGGCTTCCCCATCGGCTGAGGGTGTTGCTATAAGCGAGGTTCTACATATGTCCCACGGAGCCGACCCGTGTCTGGCCCGAACATGACCCCGGGTGATCGGATTTGCGGCACAGGAACGGTGATGGGGGAACTCAGCGTACACACAGTGCATAATTGCCATGCGGTCAATACCCCTGTGTGAAGTCTGTCCGTGAAGGAGGGTATTGTCCCGGCCCGTAGACTCGTGGCCTTTGTTAACCGGTCGATCAGCTTCATCGCTTTCTTTACGATGAATCCCCAAAGTTGGCGTTGGATGAGGTGTGGGGGCATGTGTCTTTGTAGGTGCTGGCCCCGTCTCGAGGGCGGGAAAGGTGCGGCAAAGATTCCCGAATAGATCGCTCTCTCTCTCTCTCTGTGAAAGCTTGCTCTGTTGCCGCGAATATCAGATATATGACCTTATTCTGCATCCACGGGGTATGAACACCCTATTCCAAGCCCTATTGAATGTCTTGGGGAAAGCCAGCTGTTTCTCCTAGAGGACAATAGTCAGAAGTCGACCAGTGCCCCCATAAAATAACTTACGGAGTCATTAGCGGTGACTAGCCTGATCTCACCCTTAAGGTGTGAAAATCACCACATCACTCCTTGGATAGTGGTCGACACGTCTGGAATGCTTGACAGAATGAGGAGATGACTTAAGAGGGTGGGGGCTCGGTCCGGAAGTGTGAGCCGCTGATACTGACACTGACATTGACAGCAGCTCAGCTTATCTGGATCATGGGATCCAGCTCCATACAATACTGCGGCATCGATCTTGGTGATCTCTGGACGGAAGGCCTTGGCTCGAGGTCTAGAGATTCTGGACCGCCCCAGACTGGACCGAATCCGGGGCATCCGGGGCGGACTTCTTGGCGTCTTGTCTTGGCTGGGACCAGACGTTCGTCCCCAACGGTGGAACGATTTAGGTTTGAGACGATGCGGGGACCTTATAACACGGGTATGGAGCTGATAACACGAACTAACCGTACCTAAGTTCGGGATTCGTAGCAGCGCGAAACGATAGGCGCTCTTCGAACGCCGTCCTATCGTCTATGATCAACGTTGGTTGCAAGACTCGAACATGCTGTTACCAAGTTGAAGAAGGTCAATTGGTCTATCCTTAGACCATAGACAGAGAGGTAGAGCTTGACGCTTTTCTTGGACAAAATAAGAATGCAGAAATTGGGATTATTATCCTGCAGCAGACACCTTTCAGGGTAGGTCTTGCAGCTCGGGCAAGTCATGCATTTTGCACCTCAAGGGCCTATCATATTCTCCGAGGATTTGAAGAAGTCGTAAGCGATCTCCAAGTGTTGCGCTACAATTATTGCAGCTTGTCTGCGCTTGTAGTTTCCGCATTTCTTCAAATTCAGATGCATGACACCTGGCGCGGAAGATAGTGCAAAATAGGGCTATTCTTGGATACCCGTATTCCACATTTCATTCCATGAGAGTCCGTCGCCAGCCACAATAGATCATTCTGCTTCCACATACTTGGGCTCTGCGAGCTGTATCTCCTCGGAGGCAGTGCTGGCCTCGTGGTGGTTTGTGATGGGGTTGAAGCAAGGACTGTGTTCCCGTGTCATAGACCCGGATCACTGGGTTCGATACGAACGATCGGATGCCTAAAAGCGGATACGAATAGACCCGACGTTGAGAACCCAGGTTAGATGGGAATCTAGACTGAGCAATTCAGGCCATGGGAGGTGGCTACCCAGATCTAAAGATATCAGCGGTGATGGATTTCGCCTCAGTGAGGTATAAAACTCTCGACGAACCCTAACCTCAGAAGAAAAGAAGAACTCAGCACACAACACCAGCATCATCATCACCACAAGAAAGCATTCTACTCAGAACCAAAACATCCTAACTCCTACTCCTTCACCATGAAGTCCCCAATCTACCTTCTGACCGCACTGCTGCCCCTGACCCTGGCCCTACCCTCCGCCGAAGAAGCCGACGTCGACTCCGACGACATCGACGTCCACCTCGCTGCCCGGAAGTCCTGCAAGTCAAGCAAGCAAATCAACTACTACCAATGGCCTGTGGTCCAGACCGGAAGCTATCAGGCACAGACTAACGTCGATTACCGGTGCAAGTGGAGGTACGCTGCAACTCTACAACCCAGTACACCTATCCCAACCTGCCTATACTGACACGATGATGCTCCGCAGGAACGGCGACTGGTACAAGACTGGCAAGAATTGGTGGGTGCGGGGAAGTGATGTCCCCAGCAGTTGCAGTATGTTTACCCTTTGCGAGGACCCGTTTACCCCAGGTGTTGTCTGTAAAGAGGATAGTGTGCTAACGTACTGTGCCACCAGAGAGCGGCCTGCCCACCTGCGGCGTCTGAGCTTGAGAAGCTTCAATGCTTGTTTCGGCTTCTTGCCACTCTCTTTACTGTAGCAATTGGATGATGTTTATTGATAGTGGAACAGATAATGACAAATGAAAGCGTTATGATTTGAATACTTTGGCTTGTGTTTCACCGTGAACATTGTCGTATCTGATGTACTGACTCCTACAAAGCTCAATAAAAGCTCAGTTCATTGCTATGCATAGTGTTTCTAACCTACACCGGCGACCATCAGATCGGGGTGCGTTGTCTATAGAACAAACCACAGCTAGCCCTAAAGCCGGGACCAACTGAGACAGCTGAAGTTTTGTTGAGATCCGCCACAAGCAGAACATACCACATCCCAGCCTCAAGCGAATCTATCGATCCTGATTTCAAAGAGAGACCTTGACAAAGCAGATTGATTTTGCATCTGATAAAAGGCTTGCACCACCTTCCCTGCAACAACTAGAACCCATGCTGGCATCAATCCACCCGCAACCTCCTCCGCCACAGATACTCATAATCCGGCATAGCATCGTCAACCCACCTCCCCATCTGCTGCGCCACCCGACTCCCAAACTCGTCGTCCCACTTCACCCTCTCAGCCCCGACATCCACAAAGGCGGGGGTCCGATCCTTGAGCAAGGAGGTCGACCGATCCAGCGTCGCGAGCATGACCGCCTCGGCCCGGGCGCGGGGGTCCTCTTGCTCCCCCGACCGCCTCTCCGCCTGATGCCAGGTGAGCCGGACCTTCTCCGGGTCCATGCCGATGCGTTCGCAGTACTTAGTGACCACCTCCGGGTGATGGATGACATCCTGCGCGTCGAGCAGCAGCGGCGGAGGCCGGGCGTCTCCGCGATCACAATACCAGTCGTACAACAACCTCGTCCACCGCAGCGTGGCGTGCAGCTCCAGGAACGGCTCGATCATGCGCGGCTCGCAGAAGCTCTCCTCCTCCAGTCCTTGCAGCGCGCGGTAGAAGGAAGGGAACACCAGGGCCGGGTGGCGGATGAGGAAGGTCGGGCGCCACGTGGCTAGGTAGGCGTCTGGGAGGATGGTGAAGTTCTCCGGGGAGAATGCTGCGCTGTTGCTGCTGTTGCTGCTGCTGGGGGTGGTGGTGGCTCTGGCCTTGAGGTATGATTTGGGCACCTGCACGCCCAGGCGCGTCGAGGGCTGATGGCTGCGGCCACCCGTGGCCAGGTACTGGGTCATCGCGGCCGGTTCGGCCAGCCAGAGGGTGTGCTCCTTGGCGAAGAAGACCTTGCCCTGGGTGAGGGCGGCCTGCGAGGTGGCTTCGATGTGGTCGAGGTTCTGCTGGAAGGCGTGCCGCAGGTTCGCGGTCTCGGAGGGGTCCCACTGCTCGCCGGGCCGGCGGCTGCAGACCGTGTCGCGCGCGTTCATGAAGGCGTCCCAGAAGAAGTAGCCGCCCCGCTCGTTGGAGACAACATTGCGCTGGTCGGACAGGGAGATCATCTTGACGAGCAGGTTGGAGGCCGTGCGGGGGTAGGTGATTAGGAGGACCCGGCCTGCTGGCTTGGGCGGTCCCAGGTGGTGGGCATCGTTGCTTGGGGCCATTTCTCGCGCTATGACAGTAGTGATGAGTGCTGGTAGTAGAGCAAATTAAGACATGAAGATGAGGGACAGAATACGACGACTATTCACTGTTGCTCTCTCGACATAAATGGCTAATGTGCCTTCGTGATGCTGGAATCGCACCCCGTAGTCAATGACGCGCTACCCATTCTTCTTTTTCTTTTCCAACCTAGATCAAACGACTGGCAGCAGACGGAGGCCAATTTGAATGGGCCCCTGGAGCATTCCAGGAAAAGAGTTCTCCACCTTGTTGCTTAGGAATGTGCATGCCATACCTCAGACCTCCCAAAGCGGTAACCAGTGCTTGCGCTTGACAGCTTTGGCAAAACACATCACAATGTAACATTAGCTTTATATCCAATGGCTGACACAGTCAGAATCATGATCTCTTCTGTCCAGACCGAAGCAGAGTATCCACTGCATTTTCTCGACCCAGCGATGCGGTGCCGAATCGTATGTGGCGTGCAGCACACACCAACGCTGCTGATAGATGAGACGGGCACTCCCGTATTTCCGGCCGTTAATGATTACACGTCAAGCAGTCTCTGACATCTCGCTAGTGAGCTGGTTGAGATTTCCACCAACCAGTGCGTGTCCCGTGAACTTCGGTGAAGCAGGATCTAACGTTAGCCCTCGTCCCAGATCGCCGGATGCGGAAAACCAAATCCCATGCGAAGTATAGAACCGTGGGTTTGACAGCCACAACATAGACGGGGATTGCTGGTTTATTACTTAATAGACTATTTATCGTGGGTCCAGTTTCATGAAGCACAAACTTTGCTGC
>NW_020291682.1:195304-263101 GCF_003184785.1 Aspergillus japonicus CBS 114.51
CCCCCTCCCCCCCTCCTTCACCCTCGAATCCCTAGGTGCCAACATTTTTTGGGCGCACTTTGGCTTGAAGTAGGATAGTGGTGAGATGGCTAGAAGTCTCAGTATCTTCAAAAATGGTTTGGAGATTTGAGGCGGTAGCAGATAGCGGTACTTGCTGTTCGTCCTTTTCCATTCTCTGCCGGCCCAGTGATACGCGTGCCTGACTCACAGCGATTCCAGGAGATGATCTCTCGTATATACACTGCGACCTGGTCCTCCGTATCGTAGCGGGGCATAGCCGTTGCTAGAACTCAGGTTCCGGTAGTCTTGATGTAATCAATGGCCAACCCGACTCTTTACCCAGACGTGCACGATGTGAAGCATCTACTGACCCTTCCGCCCATGGGCTTCCATATAATCCATCTCTCTGCCTTGTCTGGGCCAATCTCTGTAGTCTCTTTGCATGGTTCCGTACGAGAGCATAGGTAGTGGGTTTGTACAGTACACATCACGATGGGCACCAATTGGAAGAAGAAGCTAGAACTGGGTTCCCTCCTAGCATTGACTACTAGTCTGGCGGACTGTGCCAATTGGGCGTCCTACCAATCTGTCAGTTGCTTTGACCTCCGGTAGTCCCTCCAAGCCCCTGCTAACCATCTGGTTGACTATCCAGCGGCCAGACATTCGCGCCCCAATCCTCGAGATCAGCTTGAAAAATGACAGCCTCATTAGCCCAGGGTATATCTTCATTGCCCCATACTTTGGCGACGTACCGGGGCCGTACATCTACGACACCAATGCTGTATGATTCTACGGCTCCCGTCTATCCCCCAAGCCCAGCCCTAATGCCAGCAGAATCTGATCTGGAGCGGCGCCGACGGCTCCACCACCGACATCTTCCAAGACCTGCACGCCTGCGCCTACAACGGATCCGACCACCTGTGCTACTTCCAAGGCACGCAGATCGGCGGCTACGCGCGCGGACAGCATGAGATCCTGGACAGCAGCTACCGCCCGGCGGCCACGGTGCGCAGCGGCAACGGGCTCGAGATGAGCGACATGCACGAATCCGCCGTCATCAACGGCACGAGCATGCTCATCCCCATCTACCAGCCGCGCACGACGAACCTAACAGCCTACAACGTCCCCGCCAACCCCGGGTGGGTGATCGACGGGGTCTTCCAAGAGATCGAGATCGCCACCGGCGCCGTGGTCTTCCAGTGGAGCAGCCTGGACCAGGGCATCACCCCGGCCGAATCCTACACGCCTCCCGGCCTGAACCCGGTCGTAGGCAACGGCACCAGCAACGCGACCGCCTGGGACTACTTCCACATCAACTCGATCGACAAGAACGCCGCAGGCGACTACCTCATCTCCGCGCGGCACACCAGCGGGATCTACAAGCTCTCCGGCGCCACGGGCGCAGTGCTGTGGCGCCTCGGCGGCAAGCAGTCGACGTTCACGCAGACGAACTACAACTTCTCGTCGCAGCACGACGCGCGCTTCCTGGCCGAGAACGCGACCACCACCGTGCTGTCGCTCTTCGACAACGGCAGCGACAACTACCGCAACACCTCCGCCACCTCGGCGGGGATGGTCGTCGCCCTCGACCACACCACCAACGCCTCCACCCTGCTGCGGCGCTACGACGCCCCGGCCCCCGGCATCCGGGCCTGGAGCCAGGGCAGCTGCCAGATCTTGTCGTCGGGGAATGCCTTCGTCGGGTGGGGCAGCACCCCGGCCTTCTCGGAGCATCTCGCGGACGGCACCCCCGTGTTCTTTGCCGCGGTGGCCGACGAGCATTCCATGAATTACCGTGCGTATAAGGCGGATTGGTCGGCCGTGCCCAGCGAGCCCCCCGCGCTGAGGGTGTATAGTCCTGCGGCTGGGGCTGGGGCGGGGCCGACGACCTTCTGGATGAGTTGGAATGGGGCGACGGGGGTGGATCATTGGAATATCTATGCGTCGGCGGCGGGGGCGCCGGAGCAGGTGGTGCGGTTGGGCACGGCGGGGAGTGGCGGGTTTCAGACGGCGTTTACGAGTTCGGCGTACCATCCCAAGGCGTTTGTGGAAGCGGTGGGGGGGGATGGGACCAGTTTGGCGAATTCGTCGACGGTGGATGTCTCTTCGACGTTGCCGGGTTGATTAGGGTTGGTGGGGAGAGAAAGCAGTTGAATGCTGTCGGTGTAGAAGTCGATGTTCCAGTGTGATGTTCTCGATTTCTGGATTTGTATGTCAACTGCACTTGGTCGTCAATGCATTATGTGTTTCAATACTGGTTCTGTCAATTCTAGGTGGGCATTGCATTGTCGGCGCAATTCACGGACAGGTACTGGACTGTACCCATTCTCCCATTTCCGCGCTCGTGAGGGCTTCCAGCCCTGCGCTTGACAACAATGCTATATTGTGGTACTGGGAAGCTTGCAACTGTCTGGATGAAAGTATCCATTGAGTGCATACCTACCCAACCCACCTAGGCTGGACACCTTGGTCTAATCATGGTGGACCAATCAAAAGTTGCATTTATTTGGAAGGGTTTGTCCGTATCACTGAACTGACAATCAATTCTATTGATAGCTTCCAACAGCAAGGCACCGATGTCAGATCTCAAATGTGGTGATCTTGTATTCAGGAGCAATCCGCTCTTTGTTCTCTCTCGGGTTGTTTATAGGACGACTGTCTTGGAACAAATCCTACTCAATGTTATCACGGGTAGATCCGCAATCAGCCAATGGAATGTGTCCGGGATGGGAACAAATGTCTTTACCAGAGACTATAGTGTACCCCTTGAGGTCATCACATGTCTTACCCTGCCCTGTGGAACCAGTTTGTAGTGAGATCAAATCTAGCTATCCCTATTTCCACCCAGTCGATGACCACCCACTGGTTGGTCCGGAATGACCGGCCCAACTGTCGTGTGAAGTGTGCGTCCTGGTTTTGAAAGCTGGAACTGAATGCTTCGCAACCAGGATCAAAATGCAAGTCTCCGTCAAAGCTTTATGGTGCTGGAAACCCACGTAAATGGCAGATAAAGCTCTCAGGCCTGCTGGAAGATAGATAAAGACTGTGCTTTAATTACTAGCAGTAACTCCTCACCATCAACCCACATTAACACCGTCAACAATGCGATCTTGGGGGTATACTGAGAGAATCCAGTTGCTTTGTTGTATGGAACAAAAGCTCACAGATCCAACCTCCATGCCCTCAGCAAGGTTATAAATATACCTCATACAGCCTCTCAACCATGGGCATCCCTTGCCACAACATCAGTCTCAGTGACAGCAACTCAGACTCCTACACGCACCACTCCCTCGCAAGATCCACCAAGCAACCACCCCCAACACAATGGCAATGACCATCCCACCCGAGGCCGCGAACCTCCCCGACGGATGGACACTCACGCCCGTCCCGGTGGGCCCGGATACCCCATTCTCGGCCCACGGGAAGCACGAAGAGTTCTCGCACGCCACGTGGTACATCATGGGCCCCTGCCGCCAGACCCGGTGCGTGGGCACGATGGTCCAGTACCTGATCCCGCAGGTCCTGCGGCTGCCCGGCGAGAGCTGGGAGGCGGAGTGCCTGGGGATGCTGGTCTGGTTCGGGCTGCCGGCCGTGCACTGGACCTTCCAGACGACGAAGCCCGCGTACGGCGTCGTGCGCGCGGGGACCGAGACGCAGCTGTACCGTGAGGTGGTCGGGGAGGTGCCGGCGCTGCGCCCGCCCGTCCAGGATGCCACCTTCCCCAAGGGCGAGCCCCCGCGCACGATCTACCGCTACGAGTTCCGGGGCCGCAAGACCTTGGACTGGATCGCGGACGAACCGCTCATCGCGCAGTGGACCCGGATGGTCGAGAACGACCCCTCCTTTACGCCGGACCTCGGGTCGCTGATCAGTTGCGCCATCGAGCCGCCGCAGAAGGAGCCTCCGCGCCTCCCGGAGTTCAAGCCCGTCAATTTGCTTTCCGGGATAGATCACGTCCGATGTTTGGCGATTGCCGAGGCCATTGATGCGGCGTACAAGACTGCGGGGGCAAAGGCTGCTGATGCTGCTGCTGGTGCTGCTGGTGCTGCTGGTGTTGATGTCAGTAGTGCTGATGGGGCTGATACCAAGGGTACCAATAAGCCTTGATCCTTGATGATGATTAAAGCTACAGTTCTTGACTTTGTGCTGCTTGTTCTTACCGGGATTCCATAAAATTCATTCCTACTGCTTGACTTATATTCCTTATCGTTTATCGTTTATCGCTTATCGCTTATCGCCTACCGTCCACCGCTTATCTCCGTTGTCGGACCGGATCAACCGTCCAGCCGGCTATCCTTGCATTCTGGCACCAAACAATAATAAATCTCTCTCCACAACCAACCCATAAGCATAATCAAACATCCGAGTACCATCCCGTCATCGATGGTCGCCGCGACATCATCTCCTCCCCGGTCCATCCGGCGTGCCGGGAATCATGACACAGAAAGAGAGGATCGCGTGGATGAGACCACGGCTCTTCTCCCGCCCAGCAGCCGTACCGACGCCGAGCCGGACCAAGAGGAAGATAAGCCTTTGCCCCAGGCCCAGATTCTCCTGCTGTGCTACGCCCGGGTCATCGAGCCGCTCGCCTTCTTCTCGATCTTCCCCTACGTCAGCCAGATGGTGCAAGACAACGGGGGCGTGGCCGACGCCGACGTCGGCTTCTACAGCGGGCTCATCGAGTCCCTCTTCTCGCTCACGCAGGCCATCATCATGATCTTCTGGGGCCGGGCGGCCGACCGCTTCGGCCGGAAACCCGTGCTGGTCTTCTCCCTGTTCGGCGTGACGGTGGCGACGGGCCTCTTTGGGCTGGCCCAGACGATCCCGCAGATGATCCTCTTCCGGTGCCTGGCGGGCGTCTTCGCGGGCACCATCGTCACCATCCGCACCATGGTGGCCGAGCACAGCACGCGCCAGACGCAGGCCCGCGCCTTCAGCTGGTTCGCCTTCAGCGGCAACCTGGGTATCTTCCTGGGGCCCCTGCTGGGCGGGAGCCTGGCCGATCCCGTCCGCCAGTACCCGGGGGTCTTCGGGTCGGTGCGCTTCTTCGCCGACTACCCGTACGCGCTGTCGAGCCTGGTGGTGGCGATGGTCGGCGCGACCGCGGCGATCTCCAGCGCGCTCTTCGTGCAGGAAACCCTCCCGAGGGAACCCCCGGCCTCCGCCGACCGTGAGGAAGCCGGCGAGTCGGCCGGCCGCGCCATCATCCGCGCGGAGCTCTCGACGTGGGACCTGCTCCAAGCCCCCGGGGTGGGGGTGGTCATCTACACGTACGGGCACATCATGGTGCTGGCGTTCGCGTACACGGCGATCGTCCCGGTGTTCTGGTTCACGCCGCCCCGGCTGGGCGGGTACGGCTTCACGCCGCGCCAGATCTCGCTGCTGATGGGGCTGAACGGCGCCGCGCAGGCGGCCTGGCTGCTGCTGGTCTTCCCGCCGCTGCAGAAGCGCCTCGGCTCCAACGGGGTCATCCGGCTGTGCGCCTACGCCTACCCGTTCTTCTTCCTGGCCTGCCCGGCGGGCAACGTGCTCCTGCGCGTCGGCACCGACGCCGCCGTCACGGTCTTCTGGGTCTTCGTCCCCATCACCCTGGTGCTGGGCTGCGGCGTCAGCATGAGCTTCACGGCCATCCAGCTCGCGCTGAACGACATCGCCCCGTCCCCGCGCGTGCTGGGCACGCTGAACGCGCTCGCGTTGACCGGGGTCAGCGGGCTGCGCGCGTTCAACCCGGCGCTGTTTACGACGCTGTTTGCCCTGGGCGCCCGGTCGCAGTTGGCGGGCGGGTATGCGATCTGGGTGTTGATGGTCGTGCTGGCGCTGGGGCTGTCGGTCGCGGCGCGAGGGTTGCCGGAGCCGCAGGAGGCGCGCAAGCGGGATGCGCCGCGGTGATAGTGGAGACACTGAGATATCTCGACGTAGCCCGGCCTGGTGAAGAGATAGGATATAGACATGAAGGGAAAGACAGACGCCCTGCCAGGATGTCTCACAATATCAAGTATAAGGAGACGCAGCTCTTCAACGCAACCTAATCATGTGACAGCTTTCGTAAATCACCCTCGTATGAGCCCATGTAGCCTGCAGACCAACACCAGTCAACCACCCAGCAACTACACCAAACCAAACCCAATCAACCCCCCTCAATCCTCCTCCAGGCTGTAAGCTGTAACAACAATCCCAAATTAAGTTTCATGGATCCTCCTTAATCTAAAACCCGGCCCGCCCAGGCCCCACGCGCGCAATAGTCTAATGGCTTGGGCCCCTGCCGCTAGTCTAGCCCTGAAGGCACAGCCATCGGTCCAACTGACACAAAGCCAACGCTTTGTGCAGCAGGTGGGTGAGTCAAATCCCAGGGAATCCAGGGAGCAACTTGAGTCAGACTATTGACGGGTAAATCCCCATCCCAACCAGTTTCAGCTGTCTGTCAGACTGTCCGACTGTCTCAGTGCCCACGCGGACCACGCGCGAAATCGTGCACAGAATCTGGCCCCCAAAGTTGCGCCCCACTGCGCCTCGCTCGCATGTCAATATCGTAATTTGTCAGTGAACATGTCTTACTTGGCGCTTGGCTTTGGGCTTGGCCGTGCTGGACCGGCTGATAGGCTGGAGTGTACATGTACTGTACGACCACATGGGCTGGACAGCGCTAATGTATCTTCACGTCTGGGAGTTAGTCTAGGGGCTAAAGGTGCAGGAATTATAGGAGAACCCTTAGACCCTGACCCTGACCCTGACCCTGAATCTCGGAGCCCTGAAGACTTAAGTGCTCCGCTGCCCCCCCCCCCCCCCCCCCATCGCCTTCCTGCACATAACTTTCCTCTTAAAATCAAATTTCCACTTCCATACTCCCTTTGTTTTTATTTTATTTTTTCTTTTCTCTATTCTAACCGATTCTTGATCCCAGGGATGATGGCTCTCTAATACTTGACCTTGAGACCCCCACCCCATGCCCATCAATTAGGGCCTACACCACTCCACTACCCTATACACCACAAACCCAAACAAACCAACCCTAACCCCGTCCCCCCCAGAATGAACCCCACCAGCACAGACGGCAACTGCAGCGCCAACAGCGCCAACAACGCAACCTGCCTGACCTCGACCTACGGCAACTGCTGCTCGGCCAAAGGCTACTGCGGCTCGACCAGCGCCTACTGCGGCGCGGGCTGCCAGCCGGGGTACGGCAAATGCCACGACGCGTCCGTCCAAGAGATCAGCAGCACGGGCTCCTGCGGCGAGACGGCCACCAGCAACACCACGTGTCTGGGGAGCGCGTACGGCGACTGCTGCTCGGGGCTGGGGTACTGCGGCGGGAATAGTAGTTATTGTGGGGTGGGGTGTCAGTCGTTGTATGGGAGTTGCAGGATCAGCAGCGGGGCGTCGACGACGGGGGGTACGGCGACGACGACGACGAGGACCAGCACGGGGATCGGGGCAACGGGCACAGCCACGCAAGCGATCTCCACGGACGGATCCTGCAGCAAGGCAGTCACCTGTCTCGGGAGTGAATGGGGCGACTGCTGCTCCGGCCATGGCTGGTGCGGTGGGAATGCCAGTTACTGTGGGGTCGGCTGTCAGCCGGAGTTTGGGCGGTGTAGTACGGCCCAGGTAGAAGGGCTGGGGAAAGGCGCCATCGCGGGAATCAGTGTCGGTGCGGCGGTGGGGGTTTTGCTGGTCGTGCTGGGGTTGGGGGCTTGGTTCTGCAGGCGCAGGAAGACGGGGAGGAGGTATACGGCTGTGGTGCCGGGTAAGGGGGTTGCGGATGGGGATGGGGATGGGGATGGGAGTTCTCTGGGTCTGGGGCTGGGGCAGGGGCAGGGCCCCGTGGAGATGGCGGCTGCGACTCCTGGACCAGGTGGACCACCGTTTGCGGTCGAGATCGGGCAGTCGAGGAAAGTGCCGGTGGAGATTGGGCAGGCGGATGTGACTTATACGAATGAGTTGGAGGGGCGGGGGAGAGGTGCGGTGGGGATGCCGGTGGAGTTGCCAGCGGAGCATCGGCTTCGGTGATACTGCTGTTGGGCTTATAGGCTCACATTAGCTGTACAGTATAGGTTTTATGCTGGGTGAGGCGGGGCTGTCTATAATCTGCGGACTGGGATTCGTGTCATGCCCTGAGCTGTGCAGCACACGGCAGCTTGTGGTAGAGCACTGTGCAAGTCACTTCAAGTTGATGGATTCTCGAGGTCTAGAGGTGGTGGCTGGGATATCTTCAACCAGGATAATGAATACTTCCATGCTATCAACAGACGTTTGGCAGAGCTATGGGTCTAAGGTGAAAGCAAAGCCAGGCACAAGTGCTCCGTCTGGGACAACCACAGACAATCTGACAAAATTGGAGGCAAAGAAAATCAATCATACTCTCATCAAAATCCCTACGTGCACATTCCAGCCAATATATACAAGAACAAGAACCCGCCATCACCAGTCCTCACTACGCTTCACTCGGACTAAACCGACTCCACGACCGGATCCGCTTCCCAAAGATATAGAACAGAATCGGCACCGGGAACAAGATGGCCGTCAAGCATCCCAGCAGCGTCATCGCCCAGTTGACCCCCAGGTTGTGGAACTATCCCCAAGTCAGCTCAGTTCATGCGTGAAGAGTGAGAACGCAACGTACCATGGGCAACGCAAACATGGGAAACCCCGCCCCAAGCCCCGACCGGAAGAAGCAGTTGGCTGCGATGGCCGAGTTGGAGTTGACGCCGTAGCAGTCGATGATATAATTCAGGCCCTAACCGCGCATGCCATTAGTTGATTGACGCGCGAATACCACGGGCAAGGAGACAGATGCCATACCTGCATGAAAATCAACAAGATCCCCGCGCCCAGGAAGCCCCCCGAAATGGCCTGGGGCACCCAGGAGATCGACGGATTGGACGTCCACCCGAACCAGAACATGCCCGCCGGCAACAACACCCCCCCGATCATCATGGGAATCAGCCGCTCTTCGGGGACAATATGCCCCTTGCGGCGGAGGACGGCCTGGAACCGGGTCTTCGTAAATGTGATAATGATCCCGCACCCGACCAGGACGCCGCACGTCACCGCGACGAACGGCAACGCCCCGACGCCCTCATTCCACCCGCGCATCTCCTGGAAGGCGATCGGATAGGCCTCGAAGCACAGATACAGGAACCCATAGATAAAGCCCATGTACAGCGTGATCAGCAGCAGGATCGGCTCGAGGAACAGCATGTGGATCGGCCGCACGAGGTACCGGTGCGCGATACTCCTCAGATCGACCGGCTCTTCCTCCGCGCGCGCATGCAGCGCCCAGTTGCGCGTCTCGTGGCGCCGCCGCCGCGCGCGGCGCTGCAGCAGCACCGGCGCGAAGGTCTCGGGCACCATCAGGAAGCCCACACCGCCAAAAAAGAAGGCCATGATCGCGGTGATGTACTCGGTCCAGCGCCACCCGAGATGCGACATGGTGATGAACCCGCCGACGATGGGGCCCGCCACGGGGCCCACGAACGTGCTGCCCGCGAAGACGGCCATGGCGATGCCGCGCTCCACCGGATCGAAGAAATCGGCCAGCATGCCGCCCACGATGGCCAGCGGGGCGCTGGCGAACAACCCCCCCAGAAACCGGCACACGAAGATCGTCTGCAGGTTCTGGGCCACTGCCACGGGGATTTGGAAGATGGCGAAGATGAAGAAGCCCACGAACAGCGGGGCCTTGCGCCCGTACAGTTCGGACAGCGGGCCAAACGCTAGCGGGCCGAAGCTGTACCCCAGCACGAACAGGCTGGTCCCCAGGATCATCACTTCCTCGGACACCCCGAATTGCTCCGCCGTGACCGCCGCCGCGGCGCTGAAGACGGACGAGGCGAATGTCACGGAGACGGTCATCAGACCCAGAATGATCGTGATGGTCCATTTGCGGAGTTCCGACCAATTGGGGGGATATTCCTGAATTCGATTCGTCAGAACTCTCTCCAGAACGCCAGAGAAGTTCGACACAACAAGACAATAACATACCGGATCATCCGGCCCGTCCCAGTCCACGATGTTCGGATCTTTCCCAGCCTCGGCCGAAGGCTCTACATTCTGTTTCTCGACATCATCATGCACCACGGTACTGGACGCGCTCGAGTGGCTCGGCCGATGCTCCGACCGCTCCGGGGACGGAGACGGGGGGTAGGTCGGTGCGGGTGCGTGTGCGGGTGCGGTTGCGGTTCTTTCCACCATGGCCAGTGCTGCAACGATGTGGCCTGAAAGAGTCAGATGTGTTGCATGATGTGTGCCTCGTCTCTGTTCTTAAGTACACCCCGGCTCTCCTCATGTAAAACCATCCCTCAGGATTGTGAGCCTCGTTGGAGGGGCAGAGAAACGTCATAACAGATCGGGTATCGGCTGCGGGTGGCAAGCAATGGTCCCCAATGTTGACACCGAACAAAGCCACGCGACGGTGGGTGCAAAGAAGCATTGTGAACCGGGTAAACACATGTGTGTGTAAGCAATGACCCGGCTTTGACATCATTCAGGTACCCCCAGGTGCAGAGCAGCGCAGTGCAGTGCCTGAGCTGTGTTGTGTTGTGTTTGTGAATCGAGTTGCTGATTCATTGGTGGTCGAGACGGTGGAGTGCCGGTTATCCGGACCTGGTCTTGTTCCAGAACGCGACTGGCTGCATCATAGCCACGTTTGGGCGTGAATGGACCAGTATACCCCAGTGATTGATTGAGAGTATGCTCGCATCGGTGTTTATGAATCATGGGAGACGAGCTGCGCTCGCTGATAGGACACCTTCTCCTTACCCAACCCTGATCTCGTCAGTATCGACGCCCGGTTCGTGAGTAACTGTAGTAGACGTACCTGGAGAGTTGAACGAATATTGCCTGCCTAAATACCGTATGTCATCTCAAGGTTGCACTACCATTAGTTGATTGTTTCTTTCGGATGGCCATGACTTTCTTCAGTCAAGCAAGCTGTATGCGTCAGCCGGTAAGCCGAGTCGGTGGATGAGGGAGGTTCTGTTAATTCTGTTAATGTATCCAACCCGCGGGCTCGCGGATTTGGAGGGCAAGATCGACAGGTGGCTTTCCCTTAAGCAACAACACGATCTGCCTCGTCTTTCAAGGACAATCCCGTCTTGGCGAGCTTGTCAGGCTACGGTAAGCGAATTGTACAGAAGATGACATACAAAATTCTTCACAAGAAGGTCTTCATTTGTACTGAGTATGGGACAATTCGGGGTCCAAATGCCGGAGCACAAAGCTCGGTCTGCCATCTAAGCGTTCTTTCGTTGCCCAAAAGGTATCACAATATGGTTCAAAAAAGCTTCCAAAACAGCGCTAGAAATCCAAGCTCAAATCAACTGCCAGAAAGTAAACCCGAAAATAAGAAAAAGAAAACAAAAAAAAAAAAAACATCATCTAGGGGGTATTCCTCGAAGCAATGCAATCTAACGGTGTATCGGTCGCAAATCAACAAGTGGTGACGTCATCACTAACAGTCTCGCATCGTCTCCAGGCAGTCGCGGTCGCGCAGGTAGAGGTCGATTCCGACGTCGACGCAGACCTCGCGCAGCGGTTCAGCCATCTCATACACCCGTGGCCGGATAAATCGCTCGCCCATGGAGTCGGACGCCTGGTAGCCAGACGCCTCTTCATCCTCCTCGTCGTGGAAGAAGCCCTCAATATCGAGTCGCTTCAGGCTGGTGAATTGGGTCTTGCGTTTCTGGAGGACCGACTCGAGCTGTCCCACCAGCATGGGCAGCGAATTCTCTTTGCATCCTTCCACATACAAGGCTTCCAGGGATGGCGGGAGGATATCGGTGAGGGGACACGATGGGTCCAGCTGGTAGCGAATGTCGAGCAGATTAGGCAGGCGGATGCGGAGTTCCTTGAGCGAGGTGTACTCGGTCAACGGACCAAACCATTCATCATGTGTCTCGTTTGCCCCGGCGACGGTGAAGGGCAGATGGGTGCCCCCATGGTCAAGCCAGAGACTTTGCAAACAATGTTTGCTCGTATCCAGCGACCGGTAGAATGAAGAAGGTCGGTAACCCTCCGAGAGAAGGTGTGAGTCGGAGTGCTGGTACTTGAACGACTTCAGAGAAGAGCAGGAGGTGATCAGGCTCTCCATGCCCTTGGAACCACTGCTCGTGCGGAGAGTAATCTCGGAGATGGATGAGGAGCCGACTACAGGTTCGTACTCAGGGTCTGCGGTCTCCGACTCGCTTTCTTCTGACCGCGTAGTTTCAACAACAGAGTCGGCGGTAAAGGTCCGCATCGATGGTAATTGAAAGAATGGGAGGATTTGTGAAGGCATGAAGCTCCCTCGGCTATCCTCGTCATCTGGCAAATGGCTGAGAGATGCATTCCGCAGCACACGGAAGGCAGGTTGAACGTGGAATGGCCTCTCTCCCTTCACAGCTCTCTGCATCATGCGATCCAGGTAGATGTTGTTCTTCGGATAGACCAGTCGAAGTTGTCTGAGGTTACCCACCAGGGGCAGGAGAAGCGCAATCCAGGCTTCCTCGACTCCGTTCGCGAGGTCCTGAGACCATCGTTCTTGTTCCTCTTCGGAATGGCTGAAGCCTCCAGACAAGTTCATGAAGGGTGTTAAATCTGTATCGGCAAACGGAGTAGAGGAGTACTCCGTTCGGGACTGCCAGTCATGAAAGTCCAATGAGCGAACAGCCCGAGCCAGCTCGGGACGACGGAGCAGCGCTTCTAGGAAAGAATGTAGTTGAGCGCAGCTCTTCAGACTAGCAGTTCGATAGAGCAAGCGTCGAAACAACTCGTGGAATTGACGGGATACAAAGAGGAGATTGTAGCGGTCGCGGTGATCTTCCACAAACTCCCCAACCAGGAGGAGTATATCATTGGGAAGTACGAAAGTCATGGTGAGCGAGCAAAATCAATTGCTAGGCTAAGAGCAGAACAAACCCCCCGGTCTGGCAAGAAGCAGCATAAGGGACATCCACCGGAGGCCTGGGCCATTTTAAAGGAGGTCGCCGCCGCACGCTGATAACCTAAGATAGCGGCGGTGATTGATTGAATTTTTCCACTTTTTTTTTTCTCGTGGAGTTCCACAATCTCTTCAGTTCAAACTTTACCATATGGAGATAAAACCAGGCGATCCATTGCGGGCCTGCGAGCGGAAAGGGCGGAGGAGAGCCTGAAGGGCTGGGTGGATCGTCATTGGGGATCGGTTGACCTGCTGCATCCATGGTTCCAGTGATCGAGAAGAGTTCCGTAAAAAGGCCTTTTTCTGGTCCATGTAGGGTAGGCGCACAGAGTCGTCTGTTCCGGCCACAAAACACAAGGCACTGTTGCTCCTACTGCAGAGCTCCCGCTGCATAATTATGCATGATGATGATGGCTTGCTGCGGTGGAGTGCCTGGAGAGACAACCTTTCCCAAGCGAGTAGGACAACCGAGACGAGGCTGTTCGAATATCGGCAACCCGCGCTCAGCGAGAAGGGCTCGAGCCTCGCAGTAGTTCTAATTACCCGACGGCCTTCTATCCGCTGTCGCCACCGCAGGACGCCAGGGAAGGCTTGGTGGAGTCCTGATGAGCACAGGCTTCCAACGGGCGCGGGGGATGAGGAAGTGATGCGGATGGAGGTGGTTAACGGGTCACTGCGAGGTAAGACAAGGGACTTTGGTCTTTTCTCTCCCGCGCTATTCTCCATATTGGTGATGTTATCAGGCAGGGACAGTTCATAAAGTTGAAGGAAGTATCAAGAAGATCCCGAACCAGAGCCGATGCGGGGAGAAATCGCATTCTGCCCCTCGTTTGGCCGCCCTGTGTAAGGTGCATCAGGTCTCCAACAAAGTCAATGCAGACCTACGGGCTCTGAAAAGCCGTGCTCGTGCTTTGAAAGCACAAATGATTCGGCTGACCAACGGGAGAGCGGTGTTAATCATGCAGATCAACGCTTCATGTTGCGGTCTCATTTCTATCATCGCTATCAGTATTTCATACACTACCCATCGCTAAAAGTACTACTGATCACCTCAGTCGTAGCAGAGCTCAATAAGGCACGATAAAGGACCAGCATCAGGACCAGTAGTTACTGTTCGTTTGTCGAAGTCTCATCATTCACGACGGTTGCCTGTCGAAACTGGGACCATCGATGCGACACTATGCGCAGGATATCAAATGTGGGGAGAAATCAGCAAGCTTCGCAGAGGAAGCGAGTGGGTGGGAAATCCAGTCACTAAAAGGTCTCGATAGAAGAGACTCGAGAGGCTGAATGATCGTACCTAGTATCCTTACTGCTGTAGTGAGTGTACATAGTTGAGCAAGATGTTCTCCACTAACAGTCTACTGGACTGGTTTTTGATACACTGCAAAGAAGGTCTCGTGACAAGCTGTCCTGAGCCAATTCTTTCTCCTGCAATATGTGGAGCATCCGCGTGTAAGTGCACTGCACTGAAGACAAAGTCATGCATAACAGCTGCTGCTTATGGCCCGTTTCGAGTTCCTGAAGAGCGAATACTAGTGCGAACTACCGCGTCCATGGTCCATGGCATGCATTCAACCAGATCGGAGCATGCGTGTCACAATCATATTGACTGCTTCATCTGCCCTGGGATTGATGCCGTCAAGGCAACAGAAACACCGAGAGCCATGGTAGCTGAACTACCCACCCACTATGACCAAGCAACGGCCCGAGGCATCCTCACTACTGACACAGATGGCCATCCCATGCCTCTACCTTCAAAGCCAGACATCAGACAAGCCATCAAACACATCAGCAAAGCTCTGCACAATCTCGCCCCGTAGTGAGCCCACAAACTCTGCCAAAACAGTCACCATCAAAAGCGAAAAATGATATTCAATCGAACGCCTTATTCCAGAAGAGAAATAGAAAGACAAATAACGTAAATGCAAAAGTATTGGGTGAAACCCCCCTCGCTTCTTCAACGCCCATCCCATCCGACGAACCTCCACGCGATCAACCCTTTTATCCCTGCCTTATCCTTCCTCCCAAAGTCCATCAACGTCTTTGTTTGCGGTCTGCGTTCAGACAGGTGCATAGTTTGTATGCCTTGTTCCCATCAGGTGAAGATCTTTCGATTCTGGTTTGGTATATGTAAAATGGGAAAGAAAAGGATCGGATCGCGTTCCCCCTTGTGGTAGGTAGGTAGGTATCAACGGATTCGGATGGATTGATGGGAAAGAACCACCGCCCGCCCGCGTCTATATCTTACCGTAGGCCGAGGTCCGTCATCTCGACGTTGTCGGCGGAGCCCATCCAGAGGATATTGTTGCATCTAGATTGAGTGGTAGAAGGTTAGTGACTGTTGGAGAAGAGGACTGCTTTGGTTGGTGTGGGTTCGAGGGTGTCGCCGTCCAAGGGATTAACTCCTCCCGAGTCCAAGCAACAGCTCATACGCACCTGATCAGCACCAGACCCAGAGTTCCCGTGTTCTTGCCGTCAATGAACTCTTCCGTATCCCGCAGCAGCACGTTCATGTACGAGTCGATGCTCTCCAGCTTGCCCTTGTACTCCGTTTGGCCCCATTTCAGGCGGATGACGACCTCTTCGCCGACCCTATGTCCAGGAACAAATGGTTAGACCCTGCATCACTCAAGTGGGGTAATTTTTCGAAATGAAAGAGAAAAAGCTTGCGCGGTTGATGCGAAGAGTAGGTGGGGGGGGGAGCTCGAGACGGAAAGACGGTCGACGGGGACTCGCATACCTAGCTTGGAGGAAAGGGCGGGGGTTGACGGGGTTGAACTGTAGACACAAAAGTCAGCACTGCGTTTCAATGAGACTGGCTCTTCTTGAGGGTGATAGGGGAGAGCTTTGGGGGAAAGGAACGCGCTGCGTACACTCATATCGGCGGAATCTGATCGGATGCTAGCTGTTTGACAAGCTCGGGATTGAGACGGCGGACCGGGGTGTGAAGTCTCGCGGCAGAAAAAAATGTATCTCAGCGCGGAGAAGAAATGCAAGGGTCCCGGTGAGAGGTCGAGGACGAGGTTGGTTGAATGTTCCGGAGGATTGGGAGGTGAAGATGTCGAGCGACTGATCGCGGTGTCGCCAAGTTGACGGCCGCCGGGCTGGAGACACCGCGAAAATGTGATGCGGCTGTCGGAGCCAATCAGAGAGCTAGACACGCTCACCGCTTTCCCGGGCATCGCAGTATCGCTTCCAACCTTCAAGTTCTGCTGCTTAATCCTCCCTCCAGGCTGTGAAGCTTGGTAAAGAGTTAGTACATATTTATAGGCATCAAGTGGCAAGCATAGCTTTTATTATTAATGCCGTACGATCACTGACTATAAGTCAAGCATCGCAGAAAATACGGGCATGACGACACCGAATGTCAAATATTACGTTGAGCACAGCTAAAACGCCGCAAATGTACACGAGAGAACAGAAAAACCTATGATTCCCCCCCAATCAAGGTCGTAAAAGTCCTCTAAGATCTTCCCACCGTCCAGGAGATCTCCTTGATGGAGACCTCATCGCCGGCCTTCTCGTCGTAGTCATACCACTCCTCGGACAAATCAATGTCGGTGAACGGAGTGTTCGACTCGACACCCTTCGCCAGCCACTCGCCCTGGTAGTCAATCGCATTAGCTTTTCCCAACTTAGAACCTCCCCGAGAGATAATAGACAACAGACAAGGGCCAAAGACTGGCGGACACTTACATCGGCCTTGAACTCGGTAAACTCCAGACCGCGGCAGTCGATGTCGATCACCTTCTGGCCGGTGCGCTTGTCATTCGCCTCGTAGGCCTTGGGCCCCGCGATGATGGAGGCAGAGTGAGTTTTCTTTTGCGTAGGAGCACAGGCAGATTAGTGATCCTTTCGGAGGTCGTGAACGGCGGAAGGCAAGCAAGGATCCTCACCTGGCAGAGCTTGCATTTCCACACAAAGTTGGCCTCGCCCCGGCTCCCGGGGATTTCGTGCTGCTCCTGATCGTCCTGTGAGCGGGTGCTATTTTTTCCCTTGAAGAAGTTGGGGATGGACTTACGAAGCGGGTGAAGCTGACCGGGTTGGGGTGAACCTCACGGCAGCCCGTGCATTGGACCTTGAAGGTGTAGTAGTAAGGCTCCTCCTCGGTATCCTTGGGACGGAGCTCGTTGACTCTGTGGTTTTACGTGAGTTAGCTGCTACGGTTTAGGCCATGTTGACGCATGCATAAACAAAGTGCTGTGTTGCGTCAGGTGCGGGGAAGAGGCTTAAGTCATGCAGAGTGGCAGAAAAAAAAAAGGCATGAGAACCTTGAGGGCGAGACCCGCAGGCGGCCTTGGTGTGGAAGATCGAATCACTAACTTACCCGTTGAGTTCTGCGGAGAGAATCAAGGACAGCATTTTGTTGGATGTTCCTGGTTGTGTTGTTTGTGCTGTGTTGGGCAGATCGCTGGGGAAGGACGACGAAGTCATACAGGTCTGGTGCGGGGCCACACTTCGGCAGACGATGCTGCCGCCTTCGCCGCCTTGACATCATTTTTCTCGTCGCTGGCCTCCTGGTTGACAATCGCATACAATCATTTGCCTACGTTTGCTCTGAGTATCTTGGGGGAAAAAAAAACTGAGAATGGAATTTCTCGGGATATATACAACAACGCCAAAACATGCCAGGTCGCAACCGCTGCAATAGCAAACCCGAAACTGCAAAAACAAACGAGAAAACTATTTACATCAGACCCCAAATCGGGAGGCCGATCTCCGAGGATAAATTACAGACATCTTATTCGAAAATCATATCCTTACAGCCGGCTAGCCTGCTGGTCCTGACCCAGCGGCTTCGTGGTAAAGGCGCCAAAGAAGGCATTGAGGGCGTCAACCGTGCCACTGCCCTCCACCAATTGGACAGTGCAGGCAATGTGGCTGTCAGGACGAGTGACGACAACACCACCGACCTCGGGGTCAAATCCAAGCTTTTCGTGAGCGGCAAACTTGGCGTGAGGAACCCGGACGTCGGGAAGGTCGTCGGCGTAGATGTGGTGGTGGTAATCCCGCAGGATCTTGGGCACAGCCGCCATGTCGACCTTGTTCTTCTCGTCGGCATAGATCACACACAGGGAGAAGAGCTTGGAGTGAGGGAGGTGGCGCTCGAAGAAGGAAACATCGGCGATGTCGCTTCTGCGGTACACCGACAGGAAAGAGCGCTCCTTCTCCAGGTTGGCGGCGAAGTCCGCGATGGCCTTGTTGGTCTTGGCCTGCTTACCGGCGAAGACGAAGATACGGAAGGCACCGTTGGCGGGGATCTCTTGTTCCAACTCCACGAAGTTGGCATCCGCCAAGCGGGTGACGGTGCTGGGAGTGAAAGCACGACCAGGGGTCAGCTTCACGCCAGGGATGTTGAAGAGAGGAGACTGGGCGGGGTGAGTCTCGTCCCAGGTGAAGACATTGGACTTGTAAGCAACGCCATAGCCACTGGTGAACTCGCAAGACTCCTTGAAAGTCTTGACGAAGGGATCCTCCTCGGCATTGGCCGCAGCGGCGTTGTGGCTGGCCTCGCCGACTTCGCCAGCAGTAGGGCGACGCTTGGAGAACAAGGCAGCGTACTTGTTATCGAAGCTCAGGAGAGTCTCGGCGATGTCCTTGCGCTCGCTCTCATACGTCTTGAGGATCTCGCGCTTAGCCAGTCCGGACTCAACGGCGTGGATCTTCCAAGCCATGTTAAGCGCATCGTGGAAGGCCGTGTTCATGCCCTGGCCGGCCTTGGGGCTGTGAGTGTGGCAGGCATCACCGCCCATGAACACCCGCTCGTCCAAGGTGTACCGTTCCGAGATACCCTGACCGATAGGGTAGACAGAGTACCATTCCACGCGGTCCCACTCCACCCAGTAGGGCTTCAAGATCTTCTTCGCGGTCTCCTGCACTTCCTCGGCGGTGGCAGTCTTGCGGGGGTTGAAATCGGGATCGGTCGACGAGGCGATCTGGACGTAGAGGCGAACCATATTGTCTTCACGGGGGATAACCATGATAGAACCGGCATCGGAGTGGATTGTGCACTTGGTCTGAAGATTGCGATGCCATGTTAGCAAATGCCATTTTCCGCGGCTCGGATGTGATGCGACAGCTTACCTCGATATCAGGGAAGTTAGTTCTCACGACACCATCCATGACACCCCAGACGTAGGAAATCGGATCCTTGTGGTGGATCTGGATGCCCAGCTCCTGTCTGACAAAGCTGCGAGCACCTTCACCACTGAAGAGGTACTTGCTGCGGACGGTCTTGATGACATTGGTGTCGATGCACTTCAGCTGGACCTCGACGGGGTAGGTCTCGTCCAGACCGTCGTTCTTGAAGCCAACGATGGTCCAGGGTCTATCGACGGTGGTACCAGCCTTCTGGATCTCGTCGAGGAAGACGCGCTCGATCTTACCCTGGTGGACGAGGGTGGTGAAAGGGTATCTGGTGTCGATGAAGCGCGGGCAGCTGGGCCAGCTTCCAGTGCGGTGGATTCCTTGGTCGCCGGGGAGAGGATCCCAGAAAGCGACATCGTAGACCTTGGCGGGCTCATAGGCCATAATCTGGCGCTTCAAGCCCAGGTTGCGGAGGATCTCAGTCGAGCGGGGCTGGATTCCGTCGGCGCGGCCAGTGGCGGTAGGTACCGGACGGTTATCGATGTGCTTAACCTTGTAGCCCCAACGAGACATGCACAGCGACAAGAGAATGCCAACGGGGCCAGCGCCCACGATGACGATGTCATACTTTTCTTGCGATTGAGTCATGATGCTGTGCGACAGAGAACCTGTGTGTGGTAAAGTGGTTGTAGGATAAGAAGAGTGCGTAATCCGGATATCAAGGGTTAGGATTCACGACCATCAGCCACAAGAAAAAATGAGTGGAGAGTGATGAAGAGGTAGAGATAAGATGTGAGTGTTGAGCTGATGATGATACAAGAAAAAAAACCAATTGTACGACATGAGGATGATGGGAGGTATAAATAATATTGATTTGATTGAAAAGCTGAAGACAAGGTCCCACCGGATTGCATACAGGCGGCAAGCAACGGAGTTGTAGGACGGCATTTCAGTGTGGGCTAGATTGTGGAGGAGCCTGGGGGGGAAAGGGGGGGGGGGTTGAATGGCGACCGAACTGCACTGTGGCCGGGGAGGGTCTTCGGCCTTTAGCCTTCAGAGAATTGAGTAAGATTGTGGGACACTGCACTGAAACTTACAACCTGAGTAAGACCATTGGAGGATTGCGGGGAGGTCACTGGGATTGCCGGTCTGCGATCCGAGCCTCCGCACTCTGGGAACGGCTAGCACTTCGGCAGGTGGAGGCCACGGCACGTGATGCTGCTCCTCGGCAGCCTCTCCCGGGATTTCCTCTCTCAATCCCTTGGATCTGATTGGTTTAAGTCGTGCCGAACGCCGAACCGTTCACGGAGTTAAGGTACTAAACCCAGTTAACCTAAAGAGTATGAGTAGGTAAGGTACCTACCTAGTTAATTTCCATATAGGGATTCGGTTAATGTCCTCGCTTCGAGGCTCAGTCTGGCTCCCTATATCAGGAATTGTCTATGACGAGAATCACAAAGGCAGAATTGATTTGTAGCTGATCCCCCAGCATCATTAGGAGCATCAGCATATCACAAAGTTATGAACGTCCACGGCATAATTTCCAATTTGGGGCACAACCAGTTGCCTAGCAGATATCTCCGACTCTGCCGACCACAACCCGGCAATTTACTCCGAGATTCGCTTCCCCTGGACTCGCCTACCGACTCCAATGCCTTGAGCTCTGGCCCGACGGACTCGGGCCCCAGATCAACGGTAGATCTTGACCCCATGGGATATATACCCGGTACTTTGGAGGAGGGCCAATAGCAGGTGCCTGATAGACTATGTTTAACTCAGCTGGCGACTAGTACCAGGTATTGAGTCCATCTGGCTAGGCTGCGATTCGCAGTCCTGCCTCAGGCACCCAACAGGTAATGCATGTTTGTGCTAGCAATCCATGCTATACAGCAGCAATCATAATTGGCCGAGTTAGGATCATAAAAAAGGCGATATCCCCACTTCATTACTGATCCGATGTTTGGTCTCGGGGTTTATCGACTCAAGATCATACAAGACAATTGCGTTAACTCATAGATAGTACATGGTTTGTTCTGACTTTACTCATGTAGCGGGTAGATCAACGCTCTATCGTCATATTTGAATGATTTAGGAGGGAACGGAGAGGATAAGGATTATGCTCTACACTGCATCATGTTGCTCAATACTCAGCTCCCGGGACTCGCATATACAACAAGAAAGTGTAGGGCAGGCAAGAACTGTGTCCTAACTCATCCATTGCTTCAACCTGAAGTGTATGTTCAACAAAAATCTGGGGCCCATCACAGGCAGCGGTAGGATCATAACACAAGCCTCATTACTATCATCTACTTAGCATCAGAACAATCAGGACTAGGCAGTCTCAATTGCAACTCTCCAGATTTTCAACCTTATGTGTTCTTACCTTAGCCTATTCAGACTATTGTCCTCCATCAATAATAGCTATTCCCTTATCCCAGCCTAGGTGGGGCGACTCCCCCACCTTAGCTAGTAAAATTATAGAAGTAATATAATCATTGTCCTACATATTATTACATTCACTATATAACACATTTGTTATTGATGACAATAGAACAATAAGGATATGTATGACTGATACCCTCCAGTATCTGATCTCCCAGTTCTCCCCCTCCAACAGATTCCTATCTTCTGCTTGACCTTATTCCTTGACATACTCACATGTTGCTGTCTCTTCTACTCGCCCTCGTCTTCCAATCCTTGGTTTCAACTATCTCATCTAGCGAATATCCTTGATCACAATTCTCAAAATAAGCGACCGGATTCGCCCACAGTACACCATGTTCCAGTCACAGTAAGTACACAGATCAACTGGCTCTGGTTTCTGAAAGACTGATGTCAGAGATAGGGACCTGACTTACGACGACATCGCCAAACTCAATCCCTTTTACGAACCATTCATGAAGTTCTGGACGGGCTCTCCAACTAGTGATACGGCCGTTCCATTCGATGCTCAGTCATCCGCCTCGTCGGAGTACATTCCCGTTGGAATCGAATCAGATCTGTCACCTCCGTCGCCCGTAAGGCACCAGTCCGAGTTTGATGACACAGTCTGTGTGCTGGAGGCGCCGGGCTTGACACTGCACAATGGCCGTGGACATCAAATCGGCTACCACCCATACTCCGAGCCCGAAGTCAGCCAGACGGTCCTGATGAGGCTCAGTCCTAGCCCTCAGCTGTCTCCGACTGCCCCAGACCTAACTGGTGTTTCGCTGGTTGGTAACCCCTTGAGCGGAAGCAAGCCGTCACACAAGAAGCTTTTCGGCGAGAACGGCTGGCTGGGGAGCAACGCAGATCTCAGAGAATTGGCGGGTGACAACCACAAGTCTTTCGGCTTGCGCAGATTGGGGAAAAAATTCAAGATGCATGTGGAAGACCTGGTGGAAGACCTGGTAAGTAGACCACCGCGTTCCGATGGAAGACCATGTCCTGACATCTCCTTTGAACAGACCGGTGACCTTTTCAAGGTCAACCTTGGCATCCATTCCTCCGGGCCGATCCCAGAGAGGTATGGACCTGCACGGACTGTGCCGGTTTCGCTGGATGCTCCGACCCAGGCAAGATTGTACTCGCAATTGGAGGTCATGATCTGCGTCGTTGCCAACCGGTTCCTCGTCGAACAACACAATCGAGGTCTGCTTTCTGGGGAATCCATTTCCAAGGTCACCAACTACTGGGCTGCGAAGAATCGACCACGAGTCGTGGAGTTTCACTATGATCAAGCCACCCAGCGCCAGTTGATCTTGTCAAACCTTCGGACTGTTCAATTCAACGGATGTAGCGCGACCAACCCAGTCCAGCTGAGAACGAACCTGAACAACTGGAAAGCGATCGGAAAAGAGATGAGCGTTCGCACTTTCTGCGCCCCGGACAGCGCGATTCGTAAGCAGATGTATGACATCCATAAGCTTCTTGAGATGCTCGGAGCACCCCTGGATACGATGCGTGAGTTTGAGGAGTTGCAGATGCAGGCTTTGTTGCTGATGAAGCGCGGCTGAGTCGCCAGAATATACTTACTGCAGTGGGAGAAACGGGCCTACACTGGCTCTTACTGGCTCGATCTATGTCTTTTGCCTTTCATTTCCGCGGAAATATTATTGTCTTCATGTCTCCTTGCGATAACGGAGTTGTTAAGCGTATCGAATGATAGTCTAGAAAATCCATCAATTTCTCCGCCTTTTTCATCCGTCACGCGCGGAATTCTTGGCCGAATGAACGGATTGCCATCATGTGCGGATCAGGGTCATTGCATAATCGGGGGGATCCTAGCTCAGACGAATAACGACTTCAAATGACCAACGTGGCTTCTGCGTGACTGCTGTCATACTCGAGATGATGAGGTGGCAGTTGCGGTCGGCGGTGGTGGTTGTGGTTGTTGTGGTTGTTGTTTGCATGGATGGATGGATGGATGGATGGTTTTCTTTCACGTGGGGTCGACGTCATCCTCTCTTCTTCCTCCGCCCATCCCAAGAAACTGGAAAGTTGTTTCTCTTTTCCCCCATCGGTTTTCCTCCATCCATAGTACTTATAGCTCGAGAATGCTTCAATATTCCAGGGGATGCTTGTCATCATGCATTCGGCGACATTTCCCCCTTGTACGCTATGACACGTCGAACTTGTCTAGACAGATTCCCTGCCACCTGCCAGTTGGAAGCTCTCCTGAGTGCTTAATTCTCCCTTGCTGACCCTTCCAGCGCGCGCTGCACTGACCGTCCACCCAAAGCTAAATTCTTCGGTGCCACATCGTTTCATCTTTTTTCACTTACAGCCTGCTACAAGGCTTGCTCTGACTAGTCTGCGCTAAGTCTCTTTGTATTTAAAGCGAGCTGCACCCACAGGGATAGTGGACCTGCCTTCTGCCATCACAATGGCCGCTCCCATCCATACTTACGGACCTTCATGTTTCCTGCCAGCCGATACTTCGGATCCTTCCTCGTGGCTCGCCTCCGAATCTCCTCCGAGCGTACGGCCTCAGTTCTTCTACACCTCTCCGCTACCGATAGATGACCCCTTGACTGCGCTACCCCCTCCAAGTGGCGGTCAGGGATCCGCCAATGCGAAGGCGCCGCTCCAACCTTTCTCGGTCCGGGATCACGCTGCTCTGGAAGAAGCCTGGAAGTCACTACAAAGGACCCGAAGAGAAAGTTTGGTCACGAAGGCCAAGACACAGGAAGGGCGCGCTTCCAAAAGAAACTCGGGCATACTGGTACCAGGGCAAGAACCAACAATAAGCCCAGAATGGAAGAGGAAGATGGGAGTATCCCTGAGCTCCAGCCTGGAAGACATTCAAGGGAAGCAGAACACTGGCGCCCCACTGTCTCTGGATGACAAGGCATTGAAGACCTTCAGAGGTCGATACAAAAATGAGTTCGGAAGCCCCGGGGTGGAGCATGAAGGAGCCCGGAAAAGGTCACGTACGCTTGACGCCAACTCAAAGGAGAACTTGAGACCGACCAAGGTCACTTACAAGGGCAGAGAACCATTTCTTCGGGAAGATATCGAATCCACGGGAGTCAAACCCAGCGGGGTGCTACGGACGGAGGACGTAGCTTTCGACAGTGGTGATAGCGTCAGCTCCCGGGGCAACACTTCGCGAGATGCGAGTATCAGCGGTTCTCCGTTCCTCAGAGCCCCAATTCACAAGCCGCAGAGTCTATTGGGAAGATCCGTTGAGTCGAACTCTTCAAGAGACGCCATTCCAGAATCGCCGACGGATGCGACCGCTCACACTGCAGCTAAACGCTCGGGACTGAGGACAAGCATCGATAGGGGATCACTTGAGGGATCGGACGAACAACTTCAGGAATCTGTAGAGATTGACGAAACACAGTGGAAGATCCCAGTCGGGGCTTCCCGGCTTCACCTTGTCGAATTGCCAAAGCTGAAGGTATGGTGCCTTCCATGATCCGTGAGATCTACAAATTATAACCTTTTCAATAGATGAAGCCGATATATTGGAGCCCATTGCACGACATAAGCAATGTCATCCGTGCGACGTGGTTCTACAAGAATACTATGTTGCCAGTTGAGACTGAGCTTGCTAACAAGCTAGAAGATGGGTATCTCTACCTGAAGCCGTGGACTGAAACATGGCAGGACGAACTCAATAGCTGTGTCGAGAACGGCGCTGATGCGGAGCTCAAGGTAGTGCACCGGCTTTGGCCCAAAGAGGACCCAACCCGACCGTCGACAGCTGCAGCTGCTTCTGATGGTACCCCATCCGCTGCGCATCTGGCGGAGCAAACAGAGCGCCCTGACAACGAGCCTTTCGCCCTCGATGAGAACCGCGCTGCTGGGGCCACTCCGGCGCACTCCGAATCTGTCAAGCCCTTCATGAACTCGAGCGTCATCTATGCTGACTGGCGGGAGGCACAGATTCTACGACCCAGTCTTCTTCCGTCTGTCTCGCGCGGGCGCAGACCGCTCAGTGCGATTCGTAAAGGCAGACAGATTGGGATCCCTGTAGTTCGCGGT
Source organism: Aspergillus japonicus CBS 114.51 (assembly GCF_003184785.1). Taxonomy (NCBI): domain Eukaryota; kingdom Fungi; phylum Ascomycota; class Eurotiomycetes; order Eurotiales; family Aspergillaceae; genus Aspergillus; species Aspergillus japonicus. The sequence goes on from NW_020291682.1 coordinate 220,782, forward strand.
TTCAGCCGGCGATTGTGGGACCGTCTACATCCCAGCAAACCGAACCCTGTAGAAGTGAGGAACTACCTTCGAAGCACCCAGACTCGAGCTATGTCCACCTCCGGAGAACCGGTATGCTATGCCTGCGCGATAGAGGAACTACGGCCGGCTCCGACGGACCTGGTCCTCGTCATCCACGGTATAGGCCAGAAGCTATCAGAACGAATGGAAAGTTTTCATTTCACACACGCGATCAATGCCTTCCGCCGGACCATCAATATGGAGCTGAATAGCGAGCCTGTGTGGCCACACGTGCGTCCAGGACACGGCGGGATCATGGCCTTGCCTGTGAATTGGCGCTCAACACTGTCACTGGATGAGGCCAATCTCGAGTCCCCAGCGGCCGGGGATCCAGCTTCCAATCACTATTCCCTGAAGGATATCACTCCGGAGACCATCCCCGCTGTCAGATCCCTGATCAGCGACGTCATGCTGGATATTCCATACTATCTGTCGCATCACAAGCCCAAAATGATCCAAGCCGTCGTCAAAGAGGCCAACCGTATCTTCCGCCTGTGGTGCGAGAACAACCCCGGATTCCAGCAGAATGGCCGGGTCCATCTACTCGCACATTCTCTCGGAAGTGCGATGGCTCTGGACATCCTCAGTCATCAACCCACCAAAATCCCCAGGTTCGATTTCTCCTCGACCAGCGTGCATGGAGACATTTTTGAATTCGACACGAAGAACCTATTCATCTGTGGCAGTCCCGCGGGGTTTTTCTTGTTCCTCAACAAGGGTATGCTTTCTCCTCACCCACACTCTCCATTCACAAGACAAGATTCCAAGCTAACCATTACACCAACGCAGCCAACCTCCTCCCCCGCCGCGGTCGCGACAAACCAGGTTGCGAAGGCGACGACCGACTCCGCGGCGTCGCCGGCGAAGCAGACATATACGGTTGTTTAGCTGTCGACAATCTCTATAACATCATGCACACCACAGACCGTATGTCCCCTAGCCCCCTCCTTATCCAATCCAATCAAACCCTCCCTCCCCCTTCCCCGACACACACAACTGACCCCGCCGATAAAAAAAAAAGCAATCGCCTACCGCGTCAACGCAGCCGTCGACAGCGACCTAGCCGCCTCCCTCAAACCCGCCTCCATCCCCACCACCACCTCGACCATCTGGTCCTCCTTCGGCAACGTCTTCCGCTGGTCATCCGGCACCGCCCCCAGCACCCTCCCCCCGCCCGCCGCCGTCATCACGGCCAAACTCCCCACGCAGGTCGAGCTGGAAACCCACGACTTTACCCGCGAGGAGATCGCTGAGAAACGCATGCTGCTGCTCAACGACAACGGGCAGATCGACTACTACCTGTCCGGCGGCGGCGGACCGCTGAACATCCAGTACCTGAACATGCTGAGCGCGCACAGCAGTTACTGGACGCTGACGGATTTCGTGCGCTTTGTGGTCATTGAGATTGCAAGGAAGCAGGGACGGGAGGCCACGTTGCCCGTCTTGCGGGCGGAGAAGAAGAAGGGGTGGAGGGTTGGGAAGGGTTGATTTCTTTTTGGGTTGAAATTTTTGCTCCGGGTTTGGGGGTTCTGGTTGGTTGGGATTGAGGGAGGGAATTGGGAGGGAAAGGGGATGTTTGGATGACGGACTGGCATTGTGAGTGAGGGTGGAGTTTGGGATTGATACCCCGGTTTTCCTTGATTTTTTCCTTTTGGTTGGGAGGTAGATAGAATTTCTCGGAGGTATTCTTGCTATCTTGATTCATCTGTTTGCACTGGGTATTTATGCTACAAATAGAATGGAGTCGGAATATATTTTGTGGATGGTAGCTTGGTATCTCCAGGCTGCGGATGCGGGTGGCTATATATTGTTCCCCGTGATCCTGTGTAGAAGGCACATTATCAATTCCATAAACAGGCCAAGAGAGCAGTCGTGCAATACATGTGTACATTTGAGGTAATCTTTCACATTAAGGCTGTGAGACCGGTAACTCAGACCTCCGCCACAACCGGCCCCAACATCAACGCTTCCACCAACGCCCCCTTCTCGACCTTCCCCTTCCCGGGCCGAAGCACCACCAGCGCATTCGCACTGGCAAGACTGCCGACCCTCGAACTTCGCTGACCCACGCCATCCACCCCGGTACTCGTGGCATAGAGCCTCCCATCCGAGCGGGAGGCCGTCACCACCGCCCGGTGATACTCTGTGCGCTTGGGGTCTGCCGGGAACGGATGCGCCAGCGCAACCGACACGAGCGGCAGGCCCAACGACGACGGCGTCACGGGTCCGGATCCGCTCTGTCGGTAACCCATGCCCATCAACTTGTGCAGCGAAGGCAGCACGAACAGGTTGAGCGTGACCAGCGCCGACGCCGGGTTGCCGGGGAGGGCGAAGATGAGCTTGTTCTGGCGTTCTTGCTGCGCGTCCGTCGAGGATGAAGAAGGCTTGAACGGTACAGTGGCGAAGGTGGTCGGTTTGCCGGGTTTCATGGACACGCGCCCGAAGTGGATGGTGCCGCCGAGCGAGCGTTCGATGGTCGGTTTGAGGAGGTCCAGCTCGCCCATGGAGACGCCGCCGGTGGTGATGATCACATCGACGCTGCGGGTGGCGGCCGTCCCGACGCCGCGGAGAGCATCCCGAAGGTGTTGTTCGAGTTCGCCGGTCGGGGTGTCGCGCGCGATGCCCAGGTCGACTGTCGGGAATCCCCAGGATGTGAGGCAGGAGAGGAGGGAGGGGCGGTTCGAGTCCCGGATTTGCCCGCCGGTGAGCTGGCGCGGGTCGTCGTGTTCGACGAGCTCGTCGCCGGTGCTGAGGACCCCGACCCGCGGCTTCTGGTAGATCTTCACGGTCCGCGTGCCGGTGGCTGCTAGGAGGCCGATCTCGCCGCCCACGGAGGTGATGAGGTCGCCCTTGCGGAGGATGAGGGAGCCGAGCGCGACGTCGCTGCCGGGTTCGCGGACGTTCTCGCCAGGTTGGATCTCGGAGGTCAAGATCTCCACTGTGGCTTCTTCCTGTCCGTCCGGAGTGGAGGTGGCGAGGACGGTGTCTTCGACCATGACGACGGCGTTGGCGTTCGGGGGCAGCGGTGCCCCGGTGGTAATGCGGGCGATGGTTCCGGGCTCCAAGGGAGTGAGGATTCCGCCCTCGTTGGCGTGAGTGATCGAGGCCACGGGGAAGACGCCTCGGGTATTAGGGCCAGACTCTGATGTTGCCGCTGCGATTACGGCGTATCCGTCTACGATGCTGGCGCGGTATGCCGGAACCGCCTCCGCCGCGTAAACGTCCTCGGCGATCACTGACCCGACTAGAGCTGTCGTCACAGGGACCTCGATAATGGTGGGCTCGGGCGTATGCTCGCTGATGAGTTTGAGTGCTTCATCAACGGAGAGCATGGGGTATGGGGAAGATCGATAGCGGCGGTTCGGTCCTGCATTTGGGTCGTTGGACTGTGGCCGCTCGGAGGGAGTCGTGTGTGCTCTGGGTACAGCGTGGCCATGACCATGACCATGAGAGTGGCCGTGACTGTGATCGTGATGGTGGTGGTGGTGATGATGATCATGGCTTGTTGGTTGAGGCGAGGCAGATACTCCTGCCTCGGCCTCTAGCTTCTTGATGCCGCCTGCATGAAGGGCTCTAGAGTTCGCTCCAGCCGCTTGGCTGCATGCGTGCGGAAGAAGTTTGATAATTGCTTCCAAATTCTCTTTGGCACCCTTGGGGGAGCCCGGCAGGGTGACAATCAAGGTTTTGTCGCGCACTCCCGCAACGGGTCTCGACATAATCGCAACTGATAGCTGTTAGCAGCGCCGTCCATGCATACCACGCAATAAGACATACACGGTGTAACCTTCAGGGATGCGGCAAGCATGCCATGTCTTCGCTCCAGTCAGTCATAGCTACTAGGAATGCAGAATTAAGGCATATCACTCACACAAGGCCGGAGGCATGGCGGTGGATAAGAGGCGAGACCGCCTGATCGAGACGTTAGTGTAAACGATGGACTCAATGCCAGGGTAGACAGTAGAAGACGAACCTCAGGGGTGATATCCTTGGTTGCAAACCCGGTGCCACCACTCACACAGATGAGATTGACCCAGTTTGGCCCATCTGTCCAGTCACAAATAGCACGTTGGATGTCGAGCACATTATCAGGGACGATCTTGATACCGGGCTGGCCCCAGGTACTCGGGCCCGCCGTTGAGAAGACGTTTGTGAGAGCATCGCCAACTTTGTCTGTGGAAGGATCCTGGGAAGCAGTATCAGACACCACTAGGATTGCTGCTTTGAGAGTGGTGGTATCGGTCATGGTGGTGAAAGGAAATTGTTGCTGAGGAAGGAGAGAGAGGTACTGGAGATGGTTCCTGTCGGCGGGGAAGAGCGATAAGCATGGCGGAGAGGGGCGGAGACACTGCCTAGTCCCGAGTAAGACAACCGGAATCGGCCATCAACGCAATAAGCCCGCGAGTTACTGAACAGCCTGAGCAGCACTCTATCATATTCCTACCCACCAGACACGGACACTCCAAACATACTATGCATCTCATCACTTTTATATTCCTAGGTCAGCCCCGCTGCCAATTACTATACATCTCTTCCCCCTCGCAATATCAGGCAAAGCAGCGAGATCAACAATGCATTTCGCACGCATAGCCAAAACAAAGTTCTACAGTTAAATCGAATCCGTACGCCCCGATGCAGTAGATAAAGAATGAGAAAGAATAAAAAAAGAAGCGACGACAAACGTGAGAGAAGTCATACAATTCATCCCCACCAACAACGAGCTCCTACACAATCCTTATACTCTTACGCGGCACCGAAGTCGAGTGCCTTGCCACCCACCAGAAGTCCAACAATGAGTCCGAAGAGACCGAGGACGGAGCTGAAAATCTCGATGACGAGGATCTTGACGAACCTGTTGCGCGCAGTGTTAGCAACCGCTCTTTGTGAACCCGGGTTGGATGGACAAACAAGCTGGGATCCGCAGCATCGGCCAGAGCTGCACCACTTCCGTTGATACCGACTGAAATACCGCAAATCAGGTTGCAGGTACCGACCGTGATACCCGCCCAGAACAGGGCGTAACCGGTGTAGTAGTCGCTTCCCGAGAAGATGCCGTCATTGTCGACAAGGTTGAGCTTGGAGGAGAAGACGATTGCCATGATGACACCATAGATAGCAACGACTTCACAGAAGATAATGGAGATCAAGTTCTTCGTCCGGATTCTGGGTGCCTTGACACCACCGCCGACGATGGACGATCCCGTCAGGAAGATACCCCTAAAAGCCCAAGTCTCAGCATGACATATGACCCAATCGGATTGAGGGGATGCTCGTACCATCCAGCACCGACGACCGACAAGCCAATGCACATGGCAATTCCGAGGTTGGCCCACGCGTAGGGAGATACCGACTCTAAGAAGTAACCGACCTGAATCGGATTAGCGAGGATTCCACCATGACCGTCGCCGAGTGTAGCTGTCGCTTACATTGAATCGTTCACCTTGACCGGTCAGGAGCAAATCTAAGTAGGGAGAAGATCATAATTAGTGTTGGGTTTTAGGGACCTCTATGCAGCTAATGGAGGTGGTTGCCTTACACAGTCCGATCACCAGGAGGGCCACGAATACAACACCGGTGAAATAACGGAGAACCATGGTGGACGTCGCGTGTGTGATTAAGACCCGATAGTTTTGGATTGGAAAGAACAATACAACGAGAGCAGAAGAAGAGAGGAAGAGGGCCTCAGGAATGAGGGGGGGGTGGGAGAGGAGGGGGAACAAGTAGGGAACAACAAGGACCGCAAGGCAAGTAGTAAGTCAGTAGGAGCTTCAACAGTGATCGATAGACCCCGAAGCCCAGGTGGAACAGCAAGCAAGCAAGTGGTGGTGGTGGTGGTGGTTATCGGGCCGGGTATTAATCCGGGCAGTCGGTCAAACCGTACTGAGTACTGACTAGTTACTCTAAGTTAGTCTAATCTATGCAGTGCAAACAGCAAACATACCTACCTAGTACTGTCAAAAGTTCCCCGGACGGACCCATGGGTCCAACCAGCGACTTATTTGTCCATTAGACCTTTAGAGACTCTACCTTCCTCTGGTACGGGTTGATCTGCTCTCGCCTTCTCCTCCCCTCACCTTCCCCCTCCCTCTTCTCTACCTGTCAATTAATTCCGAGCCTCTCGAAAGACTCCGCTTCTCACAACTCTTTCGTTCCCCTTGCACCTTCCTTTTCACTTTTCACTTTTCACATTTCGCCCACCGCCCACTATCACGAATCGCTCCTGCGACCTACTTCCGCTACCCCTGATTTCGCCGCTTCCACCACATCTCCGTAGACATGGCATCCACCTCCGGTGTAGGGTCGTATTCGAACCCTTTGAAGAAGTTCAAGTATGCAGCACAAATCACTATAGTCGAGTAACTCCTTGAACCGGTCGCTGATTGGATTGCAGGCTAGTTTTCCTGGGAGAACAGAGTGGTACGAATATCCTTCGCGACAAGAATCCACCCCGCATGTCTTTCCCTTCGCCACGCTCGCCCTAACACTTCTCCTACAGTTGGCAAAACCTCCTTGATTACGAGATTCATGTATGATTCATTCGACAACACATACCAAGCCACAATTGGGATCGACTTTTTGTCCAAGGTACCATCCGTCCGGTCGACGTTGGCCTTCCGCTAGCACGGCGAGCTTGTGTGCCTGCCCGCGTGGTTGTCCGAAACTAATCAGTGCTCTCTGTACACAGACGATGTACCTGGAAGATAGAACCGTGCGCCTTCAGCTTTGGGACACCGCCGGTCAAGAACGGTTCCGTTCCCTGATTCCCTCCTACATTCGAGATTCGAGTGTCGCCGTGGTGGTGTACGATATCTCGAATGCCAAGTCCTTCCAGAACACCCGGAAATGGATCGACGATGTCCGCGGAGAGCGTGGGAACGACGTCATTATTGTCCTGGTCGGCAACAAGACCGATCTGAACGACAAGCGGGAGGTCACGACGGCACAGGGTGAAGAGGAGGCCAAGAAGAATGGGTTGATGTTCATTGAAACGAGTGCGAAGGTCGGCCACAACGTCAAGCAGCTTTTCCGGAGAATTGCCCAGGCCCTACCGGGTATGGAGGGAGAAAGCAACAGAGGGGACAACCAAAGTCGGTTTTTCCGCGAACCAAACTCCTTTCTCGATCATAGCTTTGCTGACTTTGCCCAGTGATCGATGTTAACATTAGCCCGAAAGAGACCACGACTAATGATGGATGCGCCTGCTAATCACTGGATCGGCAGCTGCCGACTCAGTCTTTTCTTATCACCTTTTCTCTTCCTCTCTTGCCGGAACCTCAATCAGCGGCATGAGATATTGTCTATAATGTTCACCCATCCTCGACATGTACATTTCCTCCTGTCCCCCTTCTTTCGAGTGAATAGCGTGTTTAGATCAAGCTTCAATTCTTTTTTCTAAACTTAATTGGACCTATCCTTTTTGTCGTCAGTTTGTCTCCAAAAAGACTCCAGTAACGTAAAGACCAGGCGTGCATGTGCCAAGTTCTGAGATTAGGATTGCTTTGTGTTCAGCAGGTAGTGTGGGGACATATTGATCAATCTATGTGCCATTGTCATAGAAGCTTGACACGGCGTTGTTTTGGATTCAGCTTCCATAGGTTTCCGCAGCGACTGCACAGCGACCGTGGCGGGTCTACCCAGTTGGCGCGCGAAATCAGAATCATATGATCATCGAGTCCGATCTGACCATGGAATGAGTCTTTCCATAACCCGAATATAAATACATATTACCTATATCGGTAGTCAGGTTAACTCTTCAGTCCACTGTGTTCCTGCGGTGCAACTCTAGCAATAAGTTGTATGGTGTAAGCAAATGATTCAAGGCCCCCAAAAACCCCTGAGGGAGGGAAATTTCACAAGGCGGATTACATGGACTCATAAGTAGACTATGCATGGAGCAAACAACGCCTTCCCTCGTACTCGTATTTGCCGGTGGGCGGAAAAGTCGAATACTAATACTGTGCATAAAAGTTTGCCTAGTGGTTTGTTCCGCTCGGTCGAAGTGGGTTTTTGGATGCGGTGGTTAATTCAAGTCCAGAGCCAGGGGAGAGGATTCTTGTGGTCTGCACATCTTAGCAGGAGGAGCAGGAGGGGAGGGTAAGACCAATACAATGATACGATGAGTGTCAATCAGTCAATGTGCAGAGCACCTCGTGCCAGATAGGCACAAAAGTATGGGAAAGATTGCCAGGTGCAGTGGTGTCGATACGTCATGGGGGGACCAGCTGGGACAGGGACTGATCAAAGACCTACTATGTAAAAGATGTACTCCGTAGTATTCCAGGAGTGGACAAGGCAGCGATCGGCGGACCCGACCGGATAGAAAGCGCCGCCCCTGGGCCAATTACCCGCAATTTGGGCGCCCAGCGTTACTTTTGCTCACTCACTCTCAGTCTCTCACTTTACCACTCTTTCAACCTTGAAAACCGTAACTGTTACCTAGGTAGTAGTTAAAACTCCCCTTCCCTTCTCCAGCCAGCCGCCCCTCTCTCTCTCTCTCTCTCTCTCTCTCTCACTCTCTACTTTTCTCTTCCTCCGTCGTCACCTTCCATTCCTTTGCCTCTTTTTGTCACTCCCTTTCTCATTCATCACAACCACCCACCACCACACCACCCTTTCACCCTACTCTTATCGATCTGGCACATTTTCCCCCTCAAATTCAACATCATGGGGTTTTCAACCCGTCTCCTCCGCATCCCGCGGCCAGAGGTATGTTGCTATCTATTGAATTTATCGCATTAGTGGTGAAATTTTACGGATTTCCGCCTGCCTCCGTTGCCCGGTCGCTCTCTTCTGGAATTGAAGCTGACTTAACCCCAATCCCGGCTGGTCCGGGTTTGCAACACACAGACCTTTCTCTATGTCATGAGTCTTCAGACCGGTGCATCCTTAATCACTTTATCGTTACTTCTCAACAAAATCAGCGGCCTCTATGGCCTGCTCGCCCTGTTGACCGGCTACCATCTTTCACCAGTCCAGCTGTCGATGTACCTTTACTCCCTCCTCGCGCTGGGTCTCGTCACATATCTTTTCCCTCATATTCGCCAACAGTCTCCCCTGCAATGTCTTGCGCTCGCCTGGCTCTACGTTCTCGACAGTATCATTAATGCAGCCTACACCACCGCCTTTGGGGTGACATGGTTCCTCGTTATAGCCCAACATTACGATAATGGGAGCGCCTCCGGACCGGGCGCGGAGACCATCGCGCAAACCGCTGGCTTCACCAGTCCAAAGTACGATTCGTCGCACAAGGGTCAAGCCGATTCCTATGCAAGGAGATCGGATGCCCTGGGCAACGCCGTGTCCCAGCCCGAAAGCTTCCAAAGCATCGTTTTCATCTGCCTGCTGTGGACTATTCGCGTCTACTTTGTCTTCGTCATGCTGGCCTTCGCGCGACAGGCTCTCCGTCTCTACGTCGCCGTGCCGCGACACACTCAACTTCCGACCCACAGCCGCAACACCTCCATCGCTAGCGTGGCTAGTGTCGCCGACATCGATCGGGAACCATTCTCGGCGCACAGCCCCGATGGCCAAGGGTGGCAGGGTAAGCTGGGACGTATCATGATCAGCATCGGCCGCAACTACTGGCTGGGTGAAGATGAGGAGGGCGGTAATTGGGTGAACACTCTCAACCGCAATTTCCGCGCCCGCAACGCAGAACCTGAGCTCCCCGGTCCCCTGGAGAGAGAAAGAAGACGGCGATCGGGTACCGGCCCTCCCCAGCCTTCTCAGTCAACAGTCCAGGCGGCCGCCCTTCTGCAGCCAGTCTACGAACACGTACCGGGAACGAATGGAAAGATGCATGGCTGGAATGATGGCAGGTAGTCTCGCACTCGAAGCCAACAGTCATCACTGAGCATTCTCGATTCTTACAGAGATTCGGTTCTCACCGGTAGCAGGACTTCTGCTCCGTCTCCGAAAGGCTGGCAAATCACAGTCCTTCCGCGAGGTGAGGCAGCCCCAATGCAATTTAGGCGGCAGTAATTCCGCGCTCTAGCTGGAGGCTTGACCACTTTCCAGCGTTTGCCAACCATATCCGTCTTCAACCTATCAGAAATCGGCCCGTTCTTTCTTTCAGAGCCTTGTTATTTTAAAACTGTTGATACGACCCTACATACTTTCTTCACGAACCGGACAAGCGGACACTGGCTGGGATGGCGGACATACCTGCAACATTTCTACCGTCTCTTGTACTCCAGGGAGGCGTTGGTGTCGTCTGTATGTGAAAGAGATCGGCCAGTGTCACCATTGCTGGGAGGTGGACATAATTGATATTCACGAGGTCTTGTGATGCCCTTTCGGAATTCGGCGTCTGGGACATGTACATTGTTTGCTTGGGATATTGGGGGTGGGGATTGGGTGTGATTCCGGCGTCTTCAGGGTACATTTTGCGTGCATCGTGCTAGGGATCTGCATATATTTTCGACCATAGTTTTGCCCCCAGAGCTTGCATCATATGATGTGCAGAGCATATGTACATATCATATCACTATTTTTGGAATCTTATTAGTCCATCAACCCGAGGTGCATTGTGTAATTGTTCTTACATACCTCATATAGATATTCAAACCCCGTTACGGGTCCCACCCCGGGCTCTCGACCGAGAACGTGGTGGCTGCTGACGAATGCGGTTCCAGCTGCAGGTCGGCGGCAAAAGACCCCGGATGTCCGCAAAATCAAACGATGTGAGCTAAGAGAAGATGGGGCGGTTATTAAGGGTAGTCGGTACGCAAAACCCGTCTTTAGACCATGATGGAACAAGCGAGCTCAAGTAGACGAGCTAGTATCGCTGGTCTACAAGGGTATAAATCTAGATTAATGATAGTTACGATATAGTTACTGTAAGATCGAAATGTATCGGCATTCGAAGCAAAAACCGCCGAGCCCGGCCAAAGTGACGTGCTCGAGAGCAAGTCACGGGACCCCCGCACTTTCCTCCATTAGGCCTGTTTGCACTCTCCCTCAGTTGCAGTTTGCACCGATGTCGTGATCGCAGTCCAATCAGATGGGGGGTAATCCAACCCCCGATGGCGGAGATCGACCCAAAACTATGAGACGAAGAAGACTGCCCAGTGCTGCTTGCTCCTGCTGCTGCTTGAAACTAAACCCAGGTGATTCATACTGGCGAAAAGGAAAAAAAAAATTAAAGGAGTGCACGGCAAATCAGTCCAGCTAATTTATTTATCTTTCTCCTCTACATCCTCTTTTTTTTTCCTTCCTCTTTTCCCCTCACCTCCGCTCTCTTTCCCCCCATACCTCTGCAGTGTCTCTGAATTGAGTGGGGAATCACCGTATGCGGTGATATCCAATTCCTCGATCTCCCGACTCCCCTCCTTTCCCCTCCACATCCCACATTCTGCGCATTCAGTTGCGTAGCAAGCCATTATCAACATGGCCTCCATTTCGACTGCTGGAGAAGCAGGTATGTTCTATCAAGTCGAGTCTTTCTTTGCTATAGATGATTGGGAAACGTTCCAGCGCTGCTCGTCGTATGGGATTCCATGGGCTAACTGTATGCGCTTTTCAGTGGCGAGAATCGCCTACCTTACCAGCGATGTCGTTCTCTCCGTTCAACCCTCTCTGCAGGCAGATTCCTTGTTCTCCGAGACTTTGAAGACCCTCAAGACGAAGAACACTTCCAGCGTTTTGCCCAGAAGCATCCCAGAGGTACCTCTTACTTCCTTGTGAATGAACTTGTAGAAGGTGAAAAGCTAATAGTCAAGTAGCTTGTGGCTGTACGATACAACGAGGATCCTCTTCTCTCCGCTTTCCACCCCCTGCAGGCTGGCAATGCTGTGTCCGTGGTCACCAGCTCTTCTGCACTACTTTCCTCGATTCCCCACCTTTACCGTTTGGCGAACAGTCCGATCGTCCTCCATGTCGCCCTGGAGCCCTACCCTTTCCCAGACTACTCCGTGATCAGCTCTATCCGGCAATGTGGCTTCACTTTCCTGCACTCCGAGACTCTTCAGGAGGCTCAGGACATTGCTATTACTGCACATGCCTTGGCCCGCAAGTCTGGCAAGGGTGTCATTCATTTCTTTGATCCCGCCAACTCTGCCCGCGATGATGCTATCACAGAGGAAAGTGCCGACGTCGTACGGTCTCTGCTGAACCTAGGCCCGGACGCTGCTTCTCATACTGCAGGATTGGGTGTCCAGACTCTGTACACTGATTCCGGCCGCGTCGCCACCGTTTCTGAGGAAGCCGCTGAGAGCAACAATCAGCAGAGTGAGGGCGCTTCCACCCCTGCTCAAGCCTCGCAGCTCTCTGCCAGCGTTAGCGTCGATACTTCCTCCGTTGGCTCCTCTCGCCGGGACAGCAGCACCGATAGCCGCGGATCGAGCTCTGCTGCCACTACTGTTGATGCTTCCTCGATCCGCCCCGTCAGCGCTGCTGATGTCTTTGAGTGGACTTCTCAGACCTGGAAGAGTCTTTCCGAGGCTGTCGGACGCACCTACCGCGCTATCGAGTACACGGGTCCCTCTGATGCCAAGTCGGCCATCTTTGTGTTCGGCTCGACCGGTGTGTTCGTGGATGTCCTTGGCAAGGAGGAGACTGGTGAGCTGAGCAGTGTGGGACTCATCACTGCCCGCCTGTACCGCCCTTGGGTCGGTGGTCAGATCATCAACTCTATTCCCAGCTCTGTGGAGAAGATTGCGGTTCTGGAGCAGGTTCGTAAGACCACCAAGTGGGGTCCTTCGTTCATGGATCTCCTCTCCAGCCTCTCTCCTTCCTCTGCCGGTCGGCCTACCCCCCAGATCGTTGGTTACAGACTTGGCTATGTCGAGCCCTCGACTGCAGTCCAGGCTCTGCGTGGCATCGTTCAGAACTTGAACTCCCCCTCCCCCATCCAGAACTTAGAAATTGGAAGCTCCAAGGTCCCTACTCTCCAGACCTCCCTCGAGCAGCCCCACATCGAGAATGCCTACATTAAGATCCTCAACCAGCTGTTCGGTGAGCGCCTTCACGTCGCCAACCAGCTGGGTTCCAAGAACGCCGGTATCTCCGCCACGATTGCTGCCAGCCCCGAATACGGTTTTGGTGCCTTGATTGCCCGATTGGAGCACCGCAAGCGTTTCGTCCGCGAGGTTGAAGAGGCTTCCAAGGCTTCCACTTTCGCCACTGATGTTCCCCGCTCTTGGCTGTCCAAGTGGGCTCTGAGCGCTTCTGATGCCTCCAAGGCTAACAAGCTGGCTCCTGATGTTATCGCGCGCTTGTCCAACGACGGCTCCCAGCTCGCTAGACAGCTTCTAGCTTCCAAGAAGCTCTTCTACGATGAGTCGCTGTGGTTGATTGGCTCTGACGCCTGGGCTTACGATCTCGGAAACTCTGGTGTTCACCACGTTCTCGCCTCCGGAGCTAATGTCAACATGCTTATCATCGACTCTCAGCCTTACTCGGAGCGCACCGCAGCTGATCCTACCCGCAGAAAGAAGGATATCGGTCTGTATGCTATGAACTATGGCAACGCCTATGTTGCTTCCGTCGCTGTGTACGGCTCCTACACTCAGGTGCTCCAGGCCATGGCCGAGGCCGAGAAGTTTGAGGGTCCCTCCGTCATCGTCGCCTACTTGCCCTACAATCAAGAGAACGACTCCGCTTTGACTGTTCTTCAGGAGACCAAGAAGGCTGTTGATCTTGGATACTGGCCCCTGTACCGCTGGAACCCCGCCAACGAGGAGAAGGGTGAGGCCAAGTTTATCCTGGACTCTGACCGCATCAGACGTGAGCTTGAGGAGTTTCTGCGCCGTGACAACCAGCTTACGCAGCTCACAAACCGTCAACCCAAATTTTCTCCTGTCCTTGCCGAGTCGTATGGTACCGAAGTCCGTGCTTTGCAGAAGCGTCAGGCCAAGGACTCTTACGAGAAGCTGCTTGAGGGTCTCTTCGGTGCTCCTCTGACCATTCTGTTCGCCTCCGATGGTGGCAATGCACAGAACATTGCTAAGCGCCTCGGTAACCGTGGTCGCGCCAGAGGTCTTAAGACCCTTGTTATGGCTATGGATGACTACCCCACCGAAGATCTCGCCACTGAGGAGAACGTGGTCTTCATCTCCAGTACTGCTGGTCAGGGAGAGTTCCCCCAAAACGGCCGTGGTCTCTGGGAATTCGTGAAGAACTCTGGCGACTTGGACCTTTCCTCCATCAACTACTCCGTCTTCGGTCTCGGTGACAGCCACTACTGGCCCCGCAAGGAAGATAAGATCTATTACAACAAGCCTGCGAAGGATCTCGATGCTCGTGTTGCCTTCCTGGGCGGCCGCAAGCTTACCGATATTGGTCTGGGTGACGACCAGGATCCCGATGCTTATCAGACTGGCTACTCTGAATGGGAGCCTCGTCTCTGGCAGGCTCTTGGCGTCGACAAGGTTGAGGGTCTTCCGGAGGAGCCTGCTCCGTTGACCAACGAAGATATCAAGATTCAATCGAACTTCCTGCGTGGTACCATTGCCGAGGGTCTCTTGGATGAGAGCACTGCTGCCATCTCGGCCAGTGATCAGCAGCTCACCAAGTTCCACGGAACCTACATGCAGGATGACCGTGATGTTCGTGACGAGCGTAAGGCTCAGGGCCTTGAGCCTGCTTACAGCTTCATGATCCGTTGTCGTCTGCCCAGTGGTATTGCCACGCCTTGGCAGTGGCTGCAGATGGATGCTATAAGCAGCTCCCACGGTAATGAGACCATGAAGCTCACTACCAGACAGACCTTCCAGTTCCACGGTGTCATCAAGCGCAACCTTCGTGGCGCTATGCGTGCCATCAACAAGTCTCTCATGACTACCATCGCTGCTTGCGGTGATGTCAACCGTAACGTCATGTGCAGTTCGCTCCCTGAGCTTTCCACTTTCCACCGCGAAGCCCATGCCGTCTCCCAGAGAATCAGCGACCACCTGCTCCCCGCCACCTCTGCTTACCACGAGATCTGGCTCAAGGATGATGATGACAAGAAGGTCCAGGTTGCTGGTGATGCTGTCGTCGACCACGAACCCTTGTACGGTCCTACCTACCTTCCTCGCAAGTTCAAGATCACGATTGCCATTCCTCCCCACAACGACACTGATGTCTACGCTCACGACATTGGTTTGATTGCCATCAAGGGCACTGATGGCCACCTGGAGGGCTTCAACGTCATTGCCGGTGGTGGTATGGGTACCACTCACAACAACAAGAAGACCTACCCCCAGACTGGACGTATGTTCGGTTACGTCCCTGCGGATCAGGCCCACATTGTCTGTGAAAAGATCATGCTTGTCCAGCGTGACCACGGAGACCGCAAGAACCGCAAGCACGCTCGTCTCAAGTACACCATTGACGACATGGGCGTTGAGGCTTACAAGGAGAAGGTGGAGGCTCTTCTTCCGGAGGGTCTGCGCTTCGCTGAGCCTCGTCCCTTCAAGTTCGACTCCAACGTCGACACCTTCGGCTGGCTCAAGGATGAGAAGGGTCTGAACCACTTCACCTGCTTCATCGAGAACGGTCGTATCGAGGATACCGCCGATTTCAAGATGCGCACCGGTCTGCGCGAGCTCGCCAAGCTTGACAAGGGTGAGTTCCGTCTTACTGGTAACCAGCACGTCATCATCTCCAACATCAAGGATGAGGATCTGCCTGCGGTCAAGGAGTTGATGGCCAAGTACAAGCTTGACAACACTGCCTTCAGCGGCCTCCGTCTGTCTTCCTCTGCTTGTGTTGCCTTCCCCACCTGTGGTCTTGCCATGGCCGAGTCTGAGCGTTATCTGCCCGTCCTCATTGGCAAGTTGGAGTCCACCTTGGAGGAGGTTGGTCTCGCTCAGGACAGCATTGTCATGCGCATGACTGGTTGTCCCAACGGCTGTGCCAGACCTTGGCTTGCTGAGGTTGCTTTCGTTGGTAAAGCGTACGGCGCTTACAACATGTACCTGGGTGGTGGATACCACGGCCAGCGTCTGAACAAGCTGTACCGCTCCTCGATCAAGGAGGACGAAATCCTTGACATCATGAAGGGTCTCCTCAAGCGCTACGCTGCCGAGCGCAACACCGATGGCGAGGTGCCGGAGAGATTCGGAGATTGGTGTATCCGTGCTGGTGTGATCAAGGCGACGACTGATGGACAGAACTTCCACGAAGGAGTAAGTTGATCTTTCATCGCTCTATAAAAAGTACTTGACTAATAATATTTTTCAGGTTGCCGAGGAAGATGAAGAGTAAAATGCTTGTCGACGAGATATAGCGATCATGATATACGTATCGTATCGCATTGTTCTCTTTGCATTGTTGAAAAATATCTATTTGAACGAACTGTTTATGATCTTGGATGATGATACAGCTAGCTCTTTTGTACATACTTTTTGATGACTAATTGTTTCTATACAACTATCTTGAGTTCTCTTTTATTCCAGTCTCGAGGTTGTGTCCTCTGTAGCTTATCGAAACTGTAGCCAGTATTGAAGCGGAGGTGATGAATTTCCTAGTTCACTGCCGCAAACCCGGAGCCCGCCGCAGACACCATTCCTAAAAATGGCAGGCGGTATCAACCGCCGCGGGGGCATTTCTTATCACCCTCCGCCTCCGATAAAAAAAAAAGGCGGCTGCAAAAAAAAGGCGCATGAACTTCCCCGCTGTCAATCATTTACTATCCATACTAATATTGCCTTTCAATTACCACCGCCAACCATTGACAACTCCTTCCTCTTCGACCCGAAGAAGCCCAATCCAGGGCCTTCCTTACCCACAATGACCACCCCCACCCACGACGACGACCCGATCATCGCCTCCTACAACATCTACCTCACGGACTCGGAGATCTCGCGCTACGTGCTGCAGTACCTCGACCGCCCGACGGGGTACAGCTACGACGACCGCCACGGCCAGAAACCCACGGGCTTCCGGCTGAAGCCGACGACGGGCCTCGTCGAGGTCGACGTGCCCATCAACACCCGCGTGAACTACGACGTCAGCAAGGGGTTGCGCTACGGCGATGCGCTGAAGAAATCCCAGCGCGCGCGGGAGGGCGGCGCCTATGGCATGGCGGGCGGGTTTAGTGCTGGGGGGAGCAGTGGCGGTGGTGGTGCTGGGGGTGGAGGGAAAGTGAAGGTGGAAGGTGGTGCCGGTCCGATGCAGGTCGATGAGGGGAAGGAGACGGCGGCGCAGTTGTTGCGGGTGCAGACGCTGGGCGGGCGGATTAAGGGGTTCGAGGGCGGGGATCCGGTTTATATGTTGGGGGCTTTTCGGGGGGGTGAGTTTTTTTCTTCTTTTCCGATTTCCTTTTTCCTTGCTTTCCCGAGGGGGTGAAGGGTATGGCTAATCGGTGGTGTGATCGCGCTTTAGAGAATCTCCATTTGTCGCCGGTCACCGCGGTGGTGCAGTTGCATCCCCAATTGCATCATCTCGATGCGCTGGATGAGATCCCGACGAAGGGGAAGGGCAAGGCGCGCGGCAAGGAAGGCGAAGAGGGGGACCGGCCGGGCGAGAGTGAGGCCCGCGCCATCGACGTCAAGATCAAGGCGGCGGAGGATGGCGAAGCGGCTATGGTTGCGGGCAACCTGGACCTCTTGAAGCAGATGCAGGATGAGAAGTGGAAGGATTATGAGTGGGTGGATGCTGAGGTGAGTTTTTTTGCTTTTTTTTTTTTTTTTTTTTTTTTTTTTTTTCGCTTCTTGCAGGAAAGGGACACCATCATGCTGATTTGTTCTGTGCGAACCAGACTGAGGAATCGTGGCAACTATACGAGAACTACATGATGCATCAGGACGTCGAGTCTCTGCCACAGCTGCAGTCGGCCATCGAGTCCGAGGAGTATCTGGATAAGATGAGCGCGCCCCGGATTGACCCTGCGCGGCCGGAGTTGACGGGTTGGGCGATGAAGCAGAACCGGAGGAAGCAGCGCGAGGAGGCGTTGCCCCGGGAGGCGACTGCTGGGGACGGTGGGCAGTAGTAGGTACTGTACAGGATGTAGTTTACAGATAGGTTACGACAGGGCAATGACTTGCATATCCATGATCTTGTGCTAGTTTATCGATGTGTAGTATAGATACAGTATCGGCTTGTTTGAGGGATGATGAGCATCATGTTGTCTGGCGAAAATCCATTGCCTCGTATGCAACCTTGAATTGTCATTGAGATGTCCCAGCTGTAGTCTATATAGCGTTGAAAAGTAATGTGGAGCAAGCCACGAGAATCCGAACATTTCTATTGCCTCCGCCGAAACTCGAAGACTCTCAACTAGAGAAGATGTGGCCAATCAGCGTCCCGGACAGAGAAAATCTTATCGCGCTTCCAGAAGGTCACGTGCAGTCATGTGCTCCTGCTATCGCCTCTCCCGGCCCGAAGTTCTGCTGGCTGCTGCTCTTTTGCTGCTAATCCAGAATCTATTATTTTTCCTCCCGTCCTTTTTCTCTCTCCGCCGAGTTGAAAGTAGATTGGGTTTTTTTCCCTCCAATTTGCCTTCACGCTTGTTATCCTTTCCTCCTCCTTCCCTATTATCTCTCATTCTTTTCTCCCTTTGCGTCTTTACGTCTTCAGAGGGCTGCAGTGCGGCTTGTCTATTGGAATTGATGAATTGAAGTTTATTGCCTGGCAATAAGCTCGCTCTTGATCACTCCAATTCCCATCCTGCATCTCCTCGTTGACACTACACGGTTCTTCTCGCGCCTTCGTCGTTGCGTTCAGTCTTGCCCTTCTCTTCTCTCCAATAAATAATATCCTGTTACCTCACGATTAATTTCTGTCGACTTGCATGAGCCTTGTTTATAATAATATTTTTCTAGCGACATTTCTACTGCCATGTTGTCCCGCGTCGCTCTTCGGAAAAATGCTTTGGCTCGCGTGCGAGTTACAGGCCGCTCGGCTTTGCCATCACCGGCAATATTGAGGCTTCATTCGCAGTCAACTCGACCAGTTTCTTTCACAAACCCTTCATCTACAACAAACACACAACACCGTTCTCGCCGACATTCTCTGACTTCCAACCGAAGCCTTGCCACCGCCGCAGACCAGTCCATATTCAGTCAGGGGTCAGGCTCGTATATCCCCTTCGAAAATGCCACCTCAGATGGGTCTACCTTCTCTGGCGACAGCTTCTTTGATCAGAGACTGTCTCCCTTTTTTAAACCACACTCCCAGGGGCTCCCTGAATCTTCTTTGATTATCATGAACGAGGCTGCGCAAACCAAGCCCAGGGTGCAACGGAAAGTGAAGGGCCTGGGTGGTGACGCCGATGAAATGCTGGCCAACTTGGATGTGTCGCTTCGCATTCACCAGTACGAGAGATCTGCTGTACTGATCAGTCGTTTAAAGCACTGTTACCCTCCCGGATCACCCGAGTTCCTTGATTTGTGCAACCGCCACCTGAACGCGATCGTCTCGCACATGTCCGTGACCCGGCAGCATGAACTGGTCCCTGCCTGCCAAAGGTTCTTTGAAGTGGAACTTCGTGTACAGGGTCTCGAGCCCAATGCTACAAGCTATGCTATCATGATTCGGATGGCTCTCCGCATGTTCCACGGTTCCAAGCGCGACAGAACCGTGCGCCGCTACTGGGAATTCGTTAAGAGCAAATCTTGGGAGGAACGAGTTCTTTCGGAGTCGGTTTTTTCGGAGTCGGATTTGGGCGAGCTGTCGCAGGTCGGTCCCCTCTTTTTTTCTGGTTCTTTCTGGGTTTTTCTTTCTTTCTTTCTTTCTTTCTTTTTTTTTTTTTTCTTACCGTCCTAGTTCTCGGTATCAGTGAAGACATGCTAACCGTGTTATCCGTGTAGATCTGTTCTCACGACGTGCAACGTGTGGCCATGGGCAACTTCAATCCTAATACAACCAGCGATGATGTCTCGGTTGCCGAGTCTCAGGCTGTGGAGGTCAAGGCTGTCAAACAGAAAGGTCTCGGTCTCTCTTCGCTTCAGGAATCACTCGAACTTTTCTCCGACCCCTCCAGAGTTTCATTGCCACTTTACGAGCAAGGTACCGTGGAGGACCAGATGCATCAGCAGAAGCAGGCCCGGCAGCGCCAGCTTGAACAAGATGCCATCCAGTCGGCGCTCAACCGTTGGCGCGCCGAGAGTGAGACAAGGAGAAAGCGAGGATTTGATGGTGCTGAGAAGCGCTTAGGACCGATCATCGACCAATGGCTCACTGGGCTGGAATCAAAGATTGAAGAAGAGCTAAAGACTTTCGACAAACTAGTTGCCAAGTCTGGGCCGTCGCCCAACGCAGCGGAACTTGATCTGTTAGAGTATGGTGTTTATCTACGTGCTTTGAAGTCGGATCGCATTGCAGCAATCACGATCCTGAGTGCCATAAATACCTTTAGCCGTCTAGGAGTGGACCAAGGGCTCAAGTTGGCCGGACTTGCTTTCAACATCGGCTCGGAATTCCACGATGAGATTTTGGCAGAGAGAAGTTTGCAGCATCAAAAGGAGAGGCAGTCTTCTCACCTCAGCAATGCCAGACAGGCTCTTGCGATTCGCAAACAGAAGGATGGTCGAGCGCGCTGGTATCACCTTTCGCGCAAGATCGAGGAAGAGGACCCGTCTATTGCCTGGTCGGCTCGAGTGAAAGCCAAAGTCGGCGCCACGCTAATGGGCCTCCTCTTTGACGCCGCCAAGGCTCCAGTGGAGGTCATCAATCCTGAGACCAAGAAGAAGGAAATCACCCTGCAACCTGCATTCCAACACAATTACCAGATCACCTGGGGTAAACGCGCTGGCTTCATCCATCTACATCCGTCCGTCGTCGAAGTTCTGCTCAAGGAGCCCCCCGCCGACATTCTGAGCCGCCACTTGCCGATGGTTTGCGAGCCCAAGCCTTGGAAGGGCGTGAGTGACGGCGCCTATTATGTGTACAAAAGTGAGCTGATTCGGTCGACTCCGGGCGAACATCTTCAACCGGCCTATGTCAAGGCTGCCATCGAGAGCAACGGGCTTGACGAAATTCGGGAAAGTCTAGATATTCTGGGCTCTACAGGCTGGGTCATCAACCGGGAAGTATTCGATGTCATGCTTGAAGCATGGAACTCCGGCGAAGCTATAGCGAATCTCGCTGCCTTGGAGCCAAATCTGACTCCCCCTCAGAGACCGTCTGCGGAAGAAGGTTATGAGGCCGAAAAGAAGTGGGATCGACTTGTCCAGCTCATGGAGAATCGCAAATCCGGTATCCATTCTCAGCGTTGCTTCCAGAACTTCCAGATGGAAATCGCCCGCGCTTATCTGGACGAAACGTTTTATCTCCCTCACAATATCGATTTCCGTGGCCGTGCATACCCTCTTCCGCCTTACCTCAATCAGATGGGCGCCGACAATGCCAGAGGCTTGCTGCTTTTCAGTAAAGCTAAGCCGCTTGGTCCGCAAGGTCTCAGATGGTTGAAAATCCAGATCGCCAACCTGGCAGGATTTGACAAGGCCAGCCTTCCCGAGCGCGAACAGTTCACAACGGACCATCTGGAGGATGTACTGGACTCTGCTAACAATGGACTTAAAGGCCGGCGTTGGTGGCTCAAGGCAGAAGACCCTTGGCAGTGCCTGGCTGCCTGCTGCGAGTTGAGAAATGCGCTCAAGCTGTCGGACCCTACCCAATACCTCTCGCGCTTGCCTATTCATCAGGATGGATCTTGCAACGGACTGCAACACTATGCTGCTCTGGGCGGTGATAAGGTCGGCGCTCAGCAAGTCAACCTCGAGCCTTCCGATCGCCCATCCGACGTCTACACCGGTGTGGCGGACTTTGTTAAGAGAACCGTCGCCCAGGAAGCCGCCGACGGCAACCCAACCGCCAAATTCCTCGAAGGACGGATCACTCGCAAGATCGTGAAGCAGACGGTCATGACCAACGTCTACGGTGTCACCTTCATGGGTGCTATGAAACAGGTTCGAAAGCAGCTTGTCGACCACTATCCGGACCTCACTCCTGAGCAGAGAGCCGACGGTGCTTTGTATATTGCGCGCAAGATTTTCGAAGCTTTGGGCTCAATGTTCAACGGTGCCCACGAGATTCAATACTGGTTGGGAGATTGTGCCAGTCGTATCACTCGGTCCATGTCGCCGACTCAGATCGAAGAAATCATGCAAGAAGCCATGAAGTCGGCGACGGCCGCCAACTTGGATCCGAGTAAGAAGCTGCGATCCACGGTCATCTGGACAACTCCGCTGGGATTACCCGTGGTTCAGCCTTATCGAGTCCGCTCGTCACGACGAATTGCGACTACCCTGCAGAGTTTGAGCATTGTCGATTCCAACGCGGATGATACTGTCTCGGCCCGCAAGCAGCTTCAAGCTTTCCCTCCCAACTTCATTCACTCCCTTGACGCCACACACATGATGCTTTCAGCCATCGCCTGCCACAAGGCCGGTCTATGCTTTTCAGCCGTCCATGATTCCTTCTGGACCCACGCCTGCGACGTTGACCAGATGAACGAGCTTCTTCGAGACGCGTTTGTGCGCATGCATTCTGACGACGTGATTAAGAGACTGGACGCCGAGTTCAAGGTCCGTTACGGGGACCACCTCTTCCTTGCCAAGGTGCCCAGTCGCAGTCGGATTGGCAAAGCCATCATCGAGCTGCGCAAGAGCAAGAAAGGACGAGGAAAGAGCTCGAAGGTCTCCGAGTTGTTCGAGGAATACAAGCGACAGAAATTCCTGAGGTCCGATGATCCGGAGTTGCAGGCCCAGGGTCAGGCGATGGTGACCCCCGCCAGCGTCTTTGACTCGCTTGGCAAAGACAAGGATCTGTCCATCTCCACCTCGCTGGGTGCGACGGCTGTTGGTCACATTCCCGACAATGCCGATATCACCAGTCAAGGCCCTGATCCTCTGGAATTCGACAAGTCGGATCCCGCCATCGAGGCCCTACTCGGCACGATCGAGACCGATCCGGAGGCGCTTGTCACAACCCCCGAGGAGGACCGGCCTAAGATGAGGCGCAACAAGCTCACCCAAATCGCGTACCAGCACTTTTGGCTTCCCATGCGGTTCCGCGATGTCCCCGCGAAGGGTGACTGGGACGTGAGCCGTATCCGAGACAGCAAGTACTTCTTCTGTTGAGGAGCGCAATGTATAGAGAGGCCGAATTTTCTGGTCTATGTCTGGTTTTACTGATATCCCTTGTATGATCCATGGTTTTTTTTTTTTTTTTTTTTTTTTTTTAATTGCTGTACCAACACGTGGGGTGTTCCTGCACGGAGTTTCCGGAGGCGCGTGGTTGCTTCCATCCTGTATAGTTAGCTCGGACATTGTTTCGGATCTCTTGTGTTCTAGAAAAGCGATGACTACAATTTCAATGTATATACACCTGTTATGAATAACTCCTTTCACTTTCACTTTCACTGTTGTATGCGGCCTCTAATTGACGATGAACGCCACAGTGGCCTGTCGAACTACCATTCATGTATGCTCTTGCCACAACTCCAGGTACTTTACTTCCCTGCAGTAGAACTGACCGTTATCTTCCACCATGTTTGGTTATTATTTTTTAAGACTGTATCACTAGTGTTACAGGTTACAGAATTCTACTTCATATTTCACAGATCTAAACATTCTTGATTCTGCAGTCGTTAATTTGCTAGGTACATATAGCATAGATCGTGTTCATGTACTGTACTGCACAGGGCACGATTCCGGGGTAGTAGAACGGCTAGTAACAAATTCTACCAACATCTCTTCTCTCTTCCTTCTTCCAGCTCTTCCTTCTTGGGTATGGATACTTTTATGGTACTGCTTGTGACTCCTCCACCTTTGCCACAATTTGTTTTTTTCTTTTTCTCAGTCCAGATTAGTGGAGTCAAGTCAATGGATCGGTTGTGTTTGTCCAACGCACAGATCCTCCACCAAGTTCTCTGGGGGACACGGAGGCAGAGGTCCGAGATGAATCGGGCATTGGGGCCTTGGGGCAGTGGGAGGGAGTTTGTTTGCCGTAAGTAACCAATCAATCTCGTATCGGGTGTGAGCGCCATCCATTTCCTCTCCTCTCCTTTCCTTTTTGCTCAGTGACGGTCTGACTGAGTGAGTGACTGCCGGTCTGACCCTCTGCAGGGTGCAGATCCGGAGTCACGGACCCGTCAAGTCTGTTGGAGGTGTTGTTTTTCTCCCCCGCCTTTTCTTTCCCCGCCCCTCTTCTCTCTCTCTTCAAGGTTCCAACGACAACCTGATCTGATCGGACCACTGGACACCTGCAATCTGGGTCCCCTTCAAATTAAAATCCCCTCCACCCGCCACTTAGATCATGAGCTCGATATTACATATGCCCATAGCCGAGTCTGACTGTCCACATCGACTGTTAGGAGATGAGAGAAGAAGGTCCAATGACTGGGGATGCCCGCAGCAGTGAGAGGAACACGAGAGCCTAGTCTGTTTACCCCCCGATCCCGATGAACTCGATTTAGGGATGCGGATGCTGATGCGGATGCTGATGCTGCTCGCATACCGCGTGAACGGTTCTATCTCGGTGAGCAGGATCATGCTGATGGGACTAAAAGAGAGACCTCGGATGGTCGTCTAGACATGCCAGTAAGCTACTTCCTGTACAACTGGTTGTTATGTAGACCATGGTGACCCTGGTCTGTGGCGAAATTGCCTAGCAAACCTGATACTGTTAGGGTCTCGATCTCATCTCGCCCAGCTGTTCCCAGCTGTTCCTACTCCAGGTTAGTCCCGCCCGCGTTCCCCGTCCCCGCATTTCTGACTGAAAGTCCCTTTCCATCTTTCCCTTTCTTGCTCCGTCCTCCGTCCCGGCTTGTCGAATTCCACGTTCTCAATTTCCCTTTCCCTTTCCCTTTCCCTTTCCCACGCTTCTCGGTCGACCGGTACCTGGGCTGTTGGCTCACTTGTTCGAGTTTCTTCCCTCCCTTACTCTCTCATTCTTCCTTTCCACACCCCAACCCGGCAGGCTCAGTTACTCACCCACCCACCACGCAACCTACCACCTCATCTTTTTCTTTTTGCTTCATTCATTCTACCTCCGCGAGAATCTAAAACTAGAACAGCTGCGAAGTCGTAATTTAAACCTCTGCTTACTAGCCTACCACCTTCTCCACCTCCTCCTCCAACTGTTGGGGCCTCACGGCCCTCCACCCCACGCCGCCTGTCGCCCGCAGCCCGCTCCGTTCTCATGCCTCGGGCGCTTGATCGCTTTGCTCGGTGAGGATGTCGACCACCGCGATCCAGCAGTACGCCAGCTCATTTGTTCCTTCTACCTCAGCTTCACAGTCGGGAGGCATGGCCCAATCGCAGACCGTCGGCCTGGACACCCTCGCCGAGGGCTCGCAGTATGTCCTCGATCAATTGCAGCTGTCGCGCGAGGCCGCTGCCACAACCGTCAGCGATGATACGGCCTCGGACTCCTTGAGAAGCTCGCTACCCAAATCTAAAGATCAACCGTTCTACCGCGACGACAATAGTTCAGTCGCTGGCTCCAGGTACCAACCGCCGTTACAGCGAGATCCCCTCGTGGAGGCTCGTTCTGCAATCCGCAAAAATTCGGTGTCGGCTCCCGTCCGGCGGAGAATCAGTCGCGCGTGCGATCAGTGTAATTCGCTCCGGACCAAATGCGACGGACAACACCCATGCGCACATTGCATAGGTAAGCTCTTCTGTCTTCGTAGATTGGACCCGCCCCGCTTTGAAGTCCCCCGGTGAGTTATCAGGCTGACTGACGGCGGCGCAGAATTCGGGTTGACCTGTGAGTACGCTCGGGAACGTAAGAAACGAGGGAAAGCTTCGAAAAAGGATCTGGCCGCTGCGGCTGCAGCGACCCAGCTGGGCAACGGCCAATCGGCCCCCGAAAATGGTGCACTGGTCGGGGAGCATACGCCCCCGGATCGGCGACGATCGTCTCAGGAGGTTAACGGGCGATTTGACGGGGCTTTCGACGCAGCTCAACATCTGAATCCTCCGTCACGACAGGTGCGGAATTCTAACGCTCCGGGTATGTCTGCGGTTGAGGATGCGCATTCAGCTCCGCCACATTCGCAGCCATCCTTGAGGGCCGCCATCGATGTCATGCACATGAACCATTTCAGTTCGTTGAACAACGAGTCGAATCGTGCTCCCATGCCCGTCGCCGATCTTCGATCCTTACCGACCTCGATTCTATCGTCGCATGGGTTAAGTTCGGGGTTTGGTGAAAATGCATTTGCGATGGTGAACGCTCAAGAACCTAATGCTGCCGCTTTAAATCACTTTCGAATTGGAAATTCGGCCGAGAACCCCACGGCTCCGTTCTTAGGACTATCGCCTCCTGCACAGTCTCCAGGCTGGCTGCCTCTGCCCTCACCATCTCCCGCCAACTTCCCGTCCTTTAGTCTACCATCATATTCGAGCACGTTACGATACCCCGTGTTGCAGCCGGTGCTGCCTCACATCGCGTCCATCATTCCGCAATCCCTCGCCTGTGATCTTCTTGATGTCTACTTCACCAGCTCATCCTCTTCCCACCTTTCGCCGTTGTCCCCGTATGTGGTGGGGTACATCTTCCGGAAGCAGTCCTTCCTCCATCCTACAAAACCACGAGTGTGTAGCCCTGGTCTGCTGGCCAGCATGCTCTGGGTCGCCGCGCAGACGAGTGAGGCTGCGTTCCTGACTTCTCCGCCGTCTGCTCGCGGGCGTGTCTGTCAAAAGCTACTGGAACTGACCACTGGCTTACTCCGACCACTGATTCATGGACCGGCAACCGGAGAAACATCGCCCAATTATGCAGCCAATATGGTCATTAATGGTGTCGCCCTCGGTGGGTTTGGAGTCTCGATGGATCAGTTAGGTGCGCAGAGTAGCGCAACCGGTGCCGTGGATGATGTGGCTACATATGTGCATCTAGCCACGGTCGTTTCAGCAAGTGAGTACAAGGCCGCCAGTATGCGTTGGTGGACTGCAGCATGGTCTCTGGCGCGCGAGTTGAAGCTCGGTCGGGAGCTGCCGCCCAACACTTCCCACACACGACCAGACGGCGAGCGCGAGGGCGACACTGAAGGAGATCCTTCGAAACGGCACTCGACGTCGTTAATGGCATCTATGGGACTGGGACCTGGCAGTACAAACATTAATGTGACAGAGGAGGAACGAGAAGAACGCCGGCGCCTGTGGTGGCTCCTGTACGCGACGGACCGTCATCTGGCTCTCTGCTATAACCGGCCATTGACGCTGCTCGATAAAGAGTGTGGGCGTCTATTGCAACCCATGAATGACGATCTTTGGCAAGCGGGCGATTTCTCCACCGCCAGCTATCGCCAGGTTGGCCCTCCCCTCGAGTGCACCGGCCACAGCATGTTCGGGTATTTCTTGCCGCTGATGACTATCCTTGGCGAGATCGTTGACCTCCATCATGCCCGAAGCCATCCACGTTTTGGTATTGCGTTTCGAAATAGCACTGAATGGGAGCACCAGGTGCTGGAGATCTCTCATCAATTAGACACCTACGCACAAAGCTTGAAAGAGTTTGAGGCGCGCTACACCAATAGCCTGACCCTGGCGAACGCGGAGAATGAGCAGGTCGCAGAGGGCGCTCATTTGGATCATCTCAGTCCGTCGGGTCGCTCCAGCAGTACGGTCGGTTCCCGGGTGAACGAGTCCATTGTGCACACGAAGATGGTTGTCGCTTATGGTACCCACATCATGCATGTTCTGCACATTCTCTTGGCGGGCAAATGGGATCCGGTCAACCTGTTGGAGGATCACGATCTGTGGATCTCCACCGAGGCTTTCGTTTCTGCGATGAGCCACGCCGTTGGCGCCGCCGAAGCGGCAGCAGAAATACTCGAATTTGACCCGGATCTCAGCTTCATGCCCTTCTTTTTCGGAATTTATTTGCTGCAGGGTAGCTTCTTGCTCCTCTTGGCAGCCGACAAGCTGCAAGGTGACGCCAGTCCGAGTGTTGTCCGGGCTTGCGAGACGATTGTTCGCGCACACGAGGCTTGCGTTGTCACCCTAAATACTGAGTATCAGGTATGCATTGCTACCGACCCTCCCATATCTTCTAAGCTAATATACCTTTACTTTCAGCGAACCTTCCGCAAGGTCATGCGCTCGGCTCTGGCGCAGGTGCGAGGTCGGATCCCCGAGGACTTTGGTGAACAGCAACAGCGTCGCCGGGAGGTGTTGGCGCTGTACAGATGGAGTGGCGATGGCAGTGGTCTTGCCCTTTAGGGAAGGCTGGTGTCGCATTGATTCTTATTGCATATTGCCGTATATTCTCACTATACCCATGCAAGCGATTGACATGATGTGATGTGAATTCGTCCACGATTTGTGGGATGATTTCGAGGAGTTTAGGAAGGGGAGCAAATTATCCTTGGGTCCGGGTTTGATATCCCTGAGTTCTTGTTTCTGTTTCTGTGGTAAATACTTCTTTTCTTGTGGTGTGGGGTGGCGTGGTGTCCGTGGCTGGCTGGCTTTGTGTACAGTACATGATGTCAGAGCCTTGTGGTGGATATAGCCATTGTCTTGTCATATATAATCCGTATATAACTATTGATGCTCCGATGTTTATGTTTATGGCGGTAACGGTTGCACAGTACTCTAATATGGCTATGTTGTTCACATATCAAGGTGAACCGAGGTACAGTAGGGGGTCCACCCTTGTATACTAATCATCATCTATTCATATACGAATAGAGTAAGAGTGTGGAAATCAGGGTTCATCTATGTTTAAGGACTTAACCAGCATCCGAATGATTATAGGTCGATACGAGTCGGTACTCAGCTTCGGAGTAGACTTCGGAGTATATCTATTATGTATCTTCTTATCAGAAACTAATCTTGCGAGAGAGTGGGGTCTCACTGTGGATTGTGGACGTCACTTGACTGATAGCCCAGCCGCGGAGGTGAAATACGGAATAAAAAAGAGCTCCCTCCTTCAGCCCTCCGCCTCAGCCTCACTCACCGAGCTCCCCTGCTTCCGCTTCCTTCCCCACCGGCCCACGAAACCTCATGATTCTGCGACAATGAAGCCCGTCATCGCTGTTCCTGCTATTGCAGGCCTTCTCTATCGCGCCTGGTCACACAAGACCCTCACCACTCTGGGTTTGGTCGCAGCTGGGCTGACAGCTTCAGCTCACGCCCTCCACCCATGGTCGACCCCATTTATTTTCCTGGCTGTTTTCTACCTCGGTGGTAGCCGAGTTACCAAGGTGATTCTGATTGCATAAGACCTATTGAGGCCCTGCTGATCGATCTCATTGACATAGGTCAAACACGACATCAAATCCCGCTTGACCCTCTCCGCGACCGGCTCCGAGGGCGGCGAAGGCCCTCGCACCCACGTCCAAGTCCTCGCCAACACCATCGTCGCCTCGGTGCTCATCCTCGCCCATACCTACGTCCTTGCGAAGCGGTCCCCCGCCGGAGATAATGCAGGTCAATGCTTCTCGAACGGTCACGATGTAGCGGACGTGTTGATGATCGGGATCGTCGCGTAAAGGGCCCCCCCTCCTCCCCTTCCCCTTACCTGGATCAAAGACCTTCCCTGGACCCCCATATCCCTCCTTCCCCCCCCCCCCAAAGCGTATGCTAACGACCATGCACATCCAGGAACTACGCCGCCGTCGCCGCCGACACCTTCTCCTCCGAGCTCGGGATCCTCTCCACCTCGAAACCGCGCCTGATCACTTCGCCTACGTTCCGCGTCGTGCCCCCCGGCACCAACGGCGGGGTCACCGGCACCGGCCTCTTGGCGGGCATGTTCGGCGCGTTCACCATCGCGCTATCGTCGGCGGCGTTCTTGCCGTTCTGCGACGGCGCCCGGGGCAGTCTCAGTGCCGTGGAGACGTTGAAGAGTCGCGCGGGGTGGGTTGCGGCTGTCACCGTTTGGGGCACCCTGGGCAGCGTGCTGGATAGTGTCCTCGGCGGCTTATTCCAGGCGAGTGTGGTCGATAAGCGGACGGGGAAGATCGTGGAGGGCTCCGGCGGGAAGAAGGTCCTTCTTCATCCTTCGTCCACGAAAGCTGGTGTTTCTGCGAACGCGACGGGTCTTACGCCGGCGCATGGGGTTAGTAGTGGTAGCAGCAGCGCGACGCAGCTGCGGGCGACAGAGGATGTTGCTAATGCTGCGGCCGCCGCAACGCTTAGAGGGAGCCGGGCGAGAAAGACGTCCGTCGGGTCGTCTTCGGCGGGAGAGACGACGACCGATGAAGGACATGAGAGTCGGCGGGTGGAGAGCGGGCATGATGTCTTGGATAATAATGCGGTGAATGTGTTGATGGCGCTGATTATGAGTGTGGGAGCCATGGGGGTGGCGCGTTGGGTTTGGGGGGTGGATGTTATGGATTTGGCGAGATGGTAGTTTTCTTTTGGGGGTGGGGTTTAATGTGACATGGTAATTTATGGATTGCTTCTTATGCTGTCTATGGTGATATGAGTCTTTGCTGATTTGGGTACAGTATATATTCATTTCTCTCGGTTGTTTGGGTTGGATTGATGATAGCAGGCAAGGTTAAGGTTAAGTCAGTGGGTTTGAGTTCCAAGTTATCGCAGGCTAGACCCGAAATCTAATTGTCGGTCACTAATGGAAGGAAAGGGTGTTTCTTCCTACATGATGACACAAGTATTGTTCATCCTCTTCTCTGCTGCCCACGCTGCCCACGCTGCCCGGTTTTTCTTTTTGATCGCTTCGCGGTATTTCTGCCCCTCCCGGTCCAGGTAACTCATGGTGACGCCCTTGTCCTGCACATACTCGTTGAACGCCTTCCAGCTTTCCTCCGACATCAGGATCTCGTTGCGCTGCTCGGGGAAGATGTTGGTCGGGCGCGTCCGTGGCGCCATGCCCTGCGGATACATCTCGAATGTGAAGTGTTTCTGACTGCGGTGCAGCTGCAGTCCGTCTGAGTCGAACTCTCCCGCGACGAATGGCAGGCGGGACTTAGGGGTTAGGATTCTTCGCTGATTGTCATTACTGGTCTCATCGGGTGTTGCTTCGCTGCGTGGCCGGTCCTCCTCCTTCCTTGTGTGCTGGGCGAAGTGGAAGTTCGCGGATACAAGACTAGCATTCTCCGGCGAATACCCATAGAAGGCCTGAGCTCGATCGCGATCCTGCTCCGATTCCCGGATCTGCTCCCGTTCGTCATCGGCCTCATAAGGCATAGCTTCACCGGGTGGCTCTCCCTCCTCCAGTTCCCCCCATGCGTGCTCCGTGTCCTGAAGATGGGGGAAGTGAAAGTCCCCAGAAACAGGACTGGTCGACTGCGGCGAATACCCATACAAGCCCTGCGCTCGATCGCGAACCTGCTCCGATTCCCCGATCTGCTGCCGTTCTTCCTCGGTCAGCCCGGGCCTGGACACCCGCAGGTACCACGTGATGGTCTCACCCTCCGGCGCGTCCAGGATCCCCTCGCGACACGCCTGAAAGCACTGCTGCGCCTCGTGGTAGTTCTCACGAGAGTACTCCACCCGGCCCTGCCAGTACTGGCACCGCGCCAGGCACACCGGGTTGCCGAGCCGCTGGGCGATGCCGACGGCCTCGAGGACGAAGTGCTCGGCCTCGCGGTCCTGGCCCTCCTCGAGGAAGGTGATCGCCCGGTGCAGGGCCAGGGTGACCTCCCACCGGTCCAGCTTCTCGTCGAGCCCGGCCAGCAGCGGCTCGATCGGGGCCTCCGCCCGTCGCCGTTCCAGGTGCGCCTCCAGCGCCGCTCGCGCCTCGGCCTTCTTCCGGCGCCGCGCCGCCCGCCGCGCCGCCGCCTTCTCCTGGGCCTCCACCTGCGTCGGCGACGGCGTGGACGCGCGGTCCAGGAACTCCGTCCCCACGTACCAGTACCCTTCGTCCGGGTCGTACTCCTTCCACGAGGTGTCGCCCTCGTCCAGCGGCGGCAGCGACTCCGGGTTGTACTCCGAGGCCAGGTCGGAGGCGTTGCCGCCGTTCTCCTCGTCTGATGAGTAGTCCTTGAATTGGTACTCGTCGGGGTCACAGTGGCCGTCCGCTTCGTCCTCGGAGGAGGATTCGCCGAAGAAGTGGCGCTTGATGGGCGGTAGGGGGTTCATTTTTTTTTGTTGTTGCTGGTTATGTGTGTGGTGAAAGGTGCTATGGGTTGAACTTTGGTTTTGGGGATCGTAGAAGATGTCTAGGGGCTTATATGTTTATAAATGTGCGGGTGCCCCTGGGCTTGATGGTGAATGGGCTCTTTCATGGTACTCGCTGGCGGACAAAGCGCCGTGGGACAAAGAAATTGTGTCTCTGTTTGGTGAGGCGTGACTCCAAGCCATTCTGCGGTTTCCCGAGGCATCAAGGCGACGTGTCGCAGCTTGACAGTTTACTCGGGACTCCAGGGTCTTCACCCAACATACGGGAGAGATCTGGTGGAGAGAGCTAAAATGACCTGGACCATGATCATCCTGGCAGCTGCAGCGCAGCAAGGATCTGGGTAGCCCTAATCTTATCACATCTGTTGTTCGGCTTTTCCTGGTACTGTACCAGTTGTGGTGATCATCTGACAGTGCAACCACAGGCAGGCATCGAGTTGCTGGACTTGGCGCATCTGGCGGACCATTTTGCTGTTTCTGAAGGCTTCCAGCAACACGAATGGATTATGAATCAAAGGAACCTTGCCGTGAGTCAGATTGGACCCCAGCCTTGGTAAGCAGAGACATGGATCTCTGTTAGTGTAAGAAGAAGAGCAACAATGAACTGCCGTTAGTCGAGTATGTCAGAGACTCAGAGCTGAAGACAAAACATCCAAACGCAGCAAACAGGTGGAGATCTCCACCCCGGAGTGGGGAGTGGGGCCGATACGACCCTGGCCAAACAAACAGTGCAACAGTGCAACAGTGCAAACACCACAAAGCAAAGCACAGAGTAATGCAAACACAACGTCATGACCCTCTCATGCACTCCTCGATCCATCCACTCACTTCCACACCCTCTCTCGTTCTCTCGTTCTCGCCCAACTTTATTGTCAGATTGTCAGACTCGTTGGAAATCGCACCCGCATGTCTGCGTCACTGCCGTCATTTCTCACAGCTCCATTGGATCATTCCACCACTCAGCGGGGAGTTCGGAGAACAAAAACAAAAAAAAACACGATGGATGGACCGACCTACAGTACGGAGTACCTCCAAGGAATTCCCTTCCTTGCATGGTGGGGTTCCTTGTAAAAATAACCCATCAACTTCCCCTCCTTTCAGCCGTGGTCTGACTGCCATCGAGCAATAGTCGAGAGTCTCATCATCCATGGCTGACCGATAAGATCCATGCCCCGGTGGGCTGTTTGCATTCAACTCCTCGGTTTCCACAAATGTCCAGGGACATACTCTACTCCTCATACAAGGCACCGTGCCCCCTCTCTTTCCCCCCACCAGCAGAAGGCTACTACTTATGCAGGTGGTCTTGCCTTTCCTGTTTATTTACACCTCGTTCAGATCTTCTCGGTGCTGCAAGGGCCGACTGACTTGACTGACTGACTTGCATTTCACCCCTCCTCTC
The DNA here is from genome assembly GCF_003184785.1 of Aspergillus japonicus CBS 114.51. Classification (NCBI taxonomy): domain Eukaryota; kingdom Fungi; phylum Ascomycota; class Eurotiomycetes; order Eurotiales; family Aspergillaceae; genus Aspergillus; species Aspergillus japonicus. The sequence goes on from NW_020291682.1 coordinate 254,199, forward strand.
CTCATTTTACCCCTCTTTCCTCCATACATACTCCCCTTCGCACCCGACGTGCATCCGCATATATACAACAACATTCTTAGGCGCACACACTACATTGCCCTCTCTTTGTTCTCTCTCCCTACCTCTTTCTCTGTCTCTATCTTGCTCTCTCAGACCTAATATAGAGTGCGCCTTTTGGCTAGTCCCAAAATTTTGGTGTTTGGACGGGGATATACTTATCCTCCTGAACTTTCCTTCTTCCCCCCTTCCAAAGGACCTCGGTATATTTATAAAATAGACTTCAAGCCACACGGCCCTGCAACCATGTCTCCGTTAACTTGTCCGACCAAGAGTGTCGACATTGTGGCCATCCACCAACATGAACTCGAGTTCTCCCTGGTGAACGAGATCCAGCGAGGAATCTCTCCTCCGGCTGGCACCAGTCGCTCAATGCCCACCATGCTGCTGTATAATGACCAAGGCCTGAAGCTCTTCGAGGAGATCACTTACCTCGAGGAGTACTATCTAACCAACGCGGAGATTGAGGTGCTACGCACGCACGCCAAGCGGATCGTGGAGCGCATCCCGGACAATGCGCAGTTACTGGAGCTAGGAAGTGGGTATGTGCTGCTTGCTATCTTTTCTCCTACCACCCCAAGAATCCGAACAACGGAAGCTAAAATGAAATTGAACTGTATAGAAACCTTCGCAAAGTTGAGATCCTGCTCCGCGAGTTTGAGTCAGCCGGCAAGCGCGTCGATTACTATGCCCTCGATCTGTCCCTTCCCGAGCTTCAACGCACCTTTTCCGAAATCTCGATCGACGACTTCACGCACGTCGAGTTCCACGGCCTGCATGGCACGTACGACGACGCTATGGCTTGGCTGGATAGACCTGAGAACCGCAAGCTGCCGACGGTGATCATGTCCATGGGCTCGTCGATTGGAAACTTTGACCGGCCGTCGGCGGCGAGCTTCCTGGGGCAATTCGCTCGGCTCTTGGGCCCGGACGATCTGATGATTATTGGACTGGACGCTTGCAGTGATCCGGACAAGGTGTTCCGGGCTTATAATGACTCCAAGGGCATCACACGGCAGTTCTATGAGAATGGGCTCGTTCATGCCAATGCTGTGCTGGGGTATGAGGCGTTCAAGCTGGAAGACTGGGATGTTGTTACGGATTATGATATTGCGGAAGGGACACATCGGGCGTTCTATGCGCCGAAGCATGACGTGACCATTAATGGAACGGTGATCAAGAAGGGCGAGAAGCTGATCTTTGAAGAGGCGTACAAGTATAGTGCTACGCAGCGGGAACAATTGTGGCATGATGCTGGGTTGATCCATAAGGTGGAGTATGAGAATGAGGCCGGGGAGTATCGTATGTTTCACTCCTCAACTTCCTTTTCACTCCATGCGCGCAGCGCTCTGGGGTCACCGTGGCGTGTTGCCTGCAACGGCCGAAGCTGACTCGAGTGTCTACAGATCTTCATATCCTGTCTTCAGCAGTTTTGAATTATCCGTCGAAACCTTCACAGTATGCAGCAGGTGCCGTTCCGACATATGAAGAGTTCCGGAAGCTTTGGACGGCGTGGGACATCGTCACTAGGTCGATGGTGCCTCGCGAGGAGCTGCTTTCCAAGCCGATCAAACTGCGCAACGCCTTGATATTCTATTTTGGTCATATCCCTACATTCTTAGGTAAAGTGCTTGACTCCTAGGTTGACTTCAACTGTACTAAGCCCAGACAGATATCCACCTCACTCGAGCGCTGGGCGATGAGCCGACTCATCCCAAGTCATACCAGATGATTTTTGAACGTGGCATTGACCCCGACGTGGACAACCCTGAACAGTGCCATTCGCACAGCGAGATTCCAGATGAATGGCCGCCGCTCAACGAGATTTTGGATTACCAAGAACGAGTTCGCAGTCGCGTTCGGTCCGTCTACCAGAAGAACGACCTGGCCCAGGATCGCACGCTGGGGGAAGCTCTTTGGATCGGTTTCGAGCATGAAGCCATGCACCTAGAGACCTTTCTCTACATGCTCGTTCAGAGTGAGCGGATAAATCCCCCTCCTGCTGTCCCCAGGCCGGACTTCGAAAAGATATTCCAAGACGCCCGAGAGCGCGAGAGGTCGAACGACTGGTTCACCATTCCAGAACAGACCCTTTCCATAGGACTTGACGATGACGGGGCATCGGTGCCTAGTGTATCCTACGCATGGGACAACGAAAAGCCGGCGAGGGTCATCTCGGTCCAGGCATTCCAGGCACAGGGTCGACCCATCACGAATGGCGAATATGCTAGATATCTCCAAGCGAATAGCTTGGACCAAAAACCAGAGTCGTGGGTTTGGACCCATCCCAAGGGGTCGTCTGGTGTCGTGCATGGTGGACAGAGTAACGGCCACGCTACGAAGGAGTACCTGGCGAGCTTTGCAGTTCGTACGGTGTTTGGGCCGGTGCCGTTGCAGTATGCGCAGGATTGGCCGGTCATTGCGTCTTACGATGAGCTGGCACAATATGCGCAATGGATGGGCTGTCGACTTCCAACCTACGAGGAAGTGAAGAGTATCTATGCCCACGCGGCTCGATTGAATGGCAAACAGGACTTGCCTAATGGGTATAGGTCGGTCACCTGGTTCGTGGCTTTTAAGTCAGCAAGGCTAATGATCAACAGTCACAGCGAGACGAACGGTGTGAACGGACACGGACACGGCGTGGTCCCCACTAAGTTGAATCGTTTTGCGAAGGCGTCGCATGAGTCGCGGCCGGTGTTTGTGGACCTCGACGACTGCAACGTCGGGTTCAAGCACTGGCACCCTACCCCGGTCATCCAGCACGGCGATCGCCTTGCCGGGCACGGAGAGCTCGGCGGGGTCTGGGAATGGACGAGCTCGACTCTGGAGCGACATGAAGGGTTTGAGGCGATGAAGATCTACCCGGGGTATACCTGTACGTTCTACCCCAAGAGTACCATGTTACGTGTTGAGACAATTGCTAAGGCGTGACGAAAGCCGACTTCTTCGATGGCAAGCACAATATCATTCTTGGCGGGTCCTGGGCTACTCACCCCAGGATTGCGGGGCGGACGACATTGTAAGTTTTGTTTTTCTTGTTAGTCTTGGGTCGTTTTGGGAGACATTTGCTAATTCCGATCTGGGAGCAGTGTCAATTGGTATCAGCGGAATTATCCTTATCCTTGGGCGGGGGCGCGGTTGGTGCGGGATCTTCGATGATGAGGGAGGTCACAAAGTGTGAAAGTGGATGGGGTTGTGTGCTTGTAATGGAGTGGTATGGTTAGGTTTCCAACAACACTGGATGAGGGATGGGGTGTGAGGCCCGGTGATTCTTTTCAAAGTGTGTCTGCTCTGGCCGAGTTTCTGGATGCTGCGGGCGTAGTACTGTACCATCTGAGGGTATCACGGCTGCCGTAGATGGTGTCGTTCGAGATTGAGGAGGGCATACATCATGGATGAATGCGTAGACCGGTTTACTGCCGAGAAGTGCAGTACAGTACTCTACTTGCATACTTTCACTTGTTGAGGACCAGAACGCACAATGATGAAGATAGTTACCGAGTAGGGTTTTGCGTTAGTACTGTACTGTCGGTAGGATCCAGGTGTCGTAGTACTGTACAAAGTCCAGGCTACCTTTATTTCAGAACTTGATCCAGTTCAACAGATAATCAGCCGCGCGGTGGAGACCGACCATTCCCCCTCCCTGCGTTTGACAAATCAACGAGGATCAAATCACTTTTCTGCTAGCAGATAAGACACACAGGCAGGCCGACAGTCTCTGGAGATATTTCATCATTGCTTTCGAATCCATTTTCTCGACGCCATGTTGGACGCACTGTGAACCCTTTCCAATCTCTGCTGGGTAGAATCGGTACTGTTTGAGGTGGCGACTTGGCTATTGAAGGTTGAGTTGTTTTGATCGCGCTGGCATGGGTCAGTGAGTTAGTTGGTCGGGGAATGGGGGTGAAGCTATTCTATTCCGGTTGGCGGTTGGCGGTTCGATCTTAGCTGGCTGGGAAAACTTGGTGGAAAGCTCTCCTCATTCTCTTTGGGATTGGGATTGAAGCTGGGAGGAGTAGTCACTTAGACTTAGTGGCAGTGGTAGTGTAGTGGCTTAGAGAGGGCTGTGGGGGAGGATTTCACTAGTCATATGACATAACTAACTTACTATCAGTACTGTACAGGACAGACAGTTTCTGTATGAGGGATGATGAGATGGTAGAAGCAGCGGGAGAGGAGTCTACGTACGGAGTAGTCTAGGGCTGAATTGTTAATTTTTTTTTCCCCTCGGTTGGACTAATCATATTGGTGATGGGTTCAGATGTCATTACTATTCATATCAAGCGGGAGACTTGGGTTATTATATTATAAGGTAGGTAGGTGGTAAGGCAGGTAGATAGGTAGGTAGGTAGGTAGGCCTCCCTTTTTTTTGTCCCGTTCCACGTCCACGAATCTCGCCAGTACTTGTGTACTGTACCTTATCTGGGTAGTTAGTGAAAGGGGGAGCGAGGGAGAGTATCATAGCACTGATTTTCTAGTCTTGTATGTGTTGTGTTGCTCAAGAATGCTCATGGAAAGGACTCCGTAGGTCCCGTTGTGAATGCTAGAGGGGGGAAGTCGCTGTAGTCTTAACAGGTCGTCGTTACGGGAGCGGTACCTGATCGGCGTGCGTTCGTGATGATGGAGTAGTGATGGAGAAGTTTTTTTTGTTTTTTTTTTTTTTTTTTTTTTTTTTTTTTTTTTTTTTTTTCGGTTGTGTCTTCTTGGTTCCTTTTTTGGGTTGTGTCTTCTTGGTTCCTTTGTATGCAAGGAGGGCATTCGGGGGACGGAAGGGAAAGGGACAATACTATGTATGTATGTAGGAACTAAGAGTGAAGAATGTTGACGGACGGGTACTGAGTAACTAAGTTCGAGGTGGGTGGGTTATGTGCTGGGAAGGGGAGAGGACTAGTTGTTAACGTATCGGTAGGTTATTAGTATTGCACAGTCGTACAAGGGGCGCGATTCAGTTGTCCATGTCAATCGATTAGTCTGGAGTGGAATCTTTGATTTAATGAGTACGGAGTTTGGAGTACCACACGGTGACTTGCAATTCCTTATCTATTGGTCCTTAGAAGACCCAAGCACAAACATAATCTACGTCATCGTTGAATGAGGCAGGGTGTAGACCAGACTCACCTTAGCTGGGGCTGGTTTAGCTGAGCTGGACTGGGCTGGGCTGGGCTACTGCGTAGTTGGGGGCGAATCACCGCGTACTGACTGTACCTAGAAATACTACACAAGGGGGAGGTTGGGGCTTTATTTCTAGAGGTAGTGTACGGAGTATGTTACGCTAGTTTCAGGGGCCGTTAGGTTGCAGCAGCAGCAGCAGCAGCTGTCACTGTCCCGATGTATGCGGTCGCAGAAATTCAGATCTGATCTACTCCAGAAACAAGATAATACTATTCTTGTTGCTGACAGCGTCATCGAGATACTGAGTCACTTTGACTTACCTCAAAGTCGGTGAGTATCAAGGAAAGGGTTCGACTATTGCTTCAGATGGTGGCTGATCGCCCTGCTCCCCCAGATCGGGGAATGGAGAGCCCTGATTTGGTGATGATCCTTTCGCCCCCCCCCCCTCCTCCACCTTCCCCGGGGCCATGGGCCATGGGCCTTTGGCCATTGCTACGGGGACATCCTCAGCTCACTCAGGTCAGGGCGATTCTGGCATGTAGGACGTATGTAGGAAGATATTTTTTTCCATATGTGCAGGATGGGAGTACTCCGTAGTGTGCAGTACAATTAATCGTGAGTCGAGGGAGATAGTAGTGCTGGAGCCTATTAGGGGTCTTCATTTCCTGAGTAATGTCCTTTCATTTACACAGCTGCGTCTTCTATACCAGGTCACATATCTCATCTATTCCGACTGGGTAGATCCAGGTGAAGATCGACAGGCACACTGCTCACACAGACACAGCCCCCAGCAACCCCGATGATGTCGAGGACGGGATCAACCTTCGGTTCAGTGCCTGGTGCCTGGTACCTGAATGAACCGGGGTTAAACATAGAAATGACGCAGTAAGACGGTTACTCCGTACAGCAACAGCAGCAACAATCGCCACAACATCAACAACCACTGGAGTACTAGTACAGACAGTACAAGCCACGCTACGCTAAGCAAGCAAGCAAGCAAGCAAGCACCGCAGCCAGCCCGCCAACGCATGGCATCCGCCTGGCCCCTCACCCCCTCTCCCCTCTCCCCTGGGGGCCATACCTATAGTACTCCGTATAGTACATACATCCGTCTAGAACAACAAAAGAAGGAAAAAGGGAAACAAAGGGAAACGGAAGGGGGCAGGGATAAAGTATGAATGGGGGCGGACCCGAACATATTTGGCGAGTCGAGTCAACAACCAGACTACTGTTGTTGTCCCAGGGAAAAAGGTCAAGCTAGTAACTCTACTCATCGGAGCAAAGAATGGAATGTGTCACATAGCGCGTAAATCCCTCCCCCCCCCCCCTCCATTAGCGGATTCTCTGTACTGCACAGGGGAGTGGACATATTGTACTCCGTACAGTGTACACAGAGAACAACTGTCACGGTGGATTTTTGTCTTACTTCCTTCCTTCTGTTCCTGCCTTTATCATTCCCTAGACTAAGTTACCTACCAGACTAAACGGTAAGCCTGCATTATTCTTGCATGTTGACACGGGCGAGCAATCAGCGAAAAACAAAAAGGAAAAAAAGGGCGACCGTTCAATTGCAACTCAGCCAGCTGTCTAAGTTCAAGTCTACTTTCTCTCCCCTTTTGAGCCAAAAAAAAAAAAAAAAAAAAAAAAAAAAACAGAAAGAAAAAAACAGGGCGAATTGGAGGTCAATTTCTGAATATATTATCTCCTCCACACCTCCCCCAAAGGGACACCCCCCACTGGCCGCTTCGTTCTTCATTCTCGATCCACGTAAAAAAAGAGATCTCTCTCCCTCCTTCCCCCTCCCTCCCTCTTCCTCTCTTTTCTTTTCTTCTCTCCATCTCGTCCCCGTTCCCCCGCCTAATGTTATAGAGAGTCAATTCCTCTTTTTTTCTTTTTCGTTTTCGTTGTCTTGTTTTCTGCTTCCGGCCGCCCTGTCCCTCGTTTAGAAACCAAGTTTCCTTATCTGTGTGGTCTTTTTTTTTTGTTTGTTTGTTGTGAATCTTGTATTCTTTTTTAATTTCCTTGTTCTTTGATTTTTCGTTGTTGGGAAACATTTGCTTGCTTGCATAGCATAGCCTCGCCTCGCCGCCTTACTACGGAGTGTTGCTCTCCACCTCAACCACAACAACCCGTCTCCGCCGGTCACTCGTTTGAATACTACATACAAACCACCCCCCGTTTTTAGAACACCACAACCACCACAAAAGCAAATCTCCTTTTTTGCTTGTTCGCTCGCTACTTGATTGTCCGGAAGGATTACTGGATTTGGATTTTTACCGCCTTTTAATCATCATCGTCGTCATCAGCTTCATCGACATCAGGAAAGCGCATCGCTTGCTCGACTCCCCTTCTTGTTGTATATCGACCGCGACAATCCCCAATTCGTTCATAACCCAACCATCCAACCACCAACCACAATCATTTACACAGACGTTCTTGCTTGCTAGCAAACCCTCACACTCATTTATCCCAAACAAATCCAACGAACACCTTCGAAGGGAAAGAAACAAGACACAACACAGGAAAAAAAAAAGAAACCATGGAGTGTTTTCGGCAGCTAGGTCGACTGATTAAGGCCCCGTTCAAGCGCGAGAAGCCGCAGCCGCGGGTGCTGGAGATTGTGAGTTTTGGAACATGCATTGCCGGGAAAGCTTATGCAAGATCCGAGTAACTGATAAGGGCGCTGCAGGGTCCCCCTACCAACTTTCGGAAGGAGGAAATGCCTTCGTTTTTCCCGGACGATGAGTAAGTTCCGACTCCTTGTTTCTTTCTGGAACGTCGGGGACTAACCTCTTGGTTTTGTAGTGCCGCGACTCTGCACAGTCGGGGATCGACCTTGGAAAAGGAAAAGGATATCGCCATCGCGGCCATCGAACGGCAACAGTCGACACGGGATAAGATCAAGACGCATGTTCGGCGATTGAGTCGGACAGCCGCGGCGCCAAGGCCGTTGGCGGAACAGGAGGAATGAACGTCCATACTTCCTCCTGAGAAACATCATCAACGACGATAGTGATGACGAAGACGACGACGACAACCCGCCTTCAATAAGGGGAAATTTTCGGTGCCCACCTAACTTCTTTGTCAACCGCCACACACACTCACGCTCAGACACGCCAGGGAGCATGCGCGCGCGCATGCGCCCGACACCATTAATAGCACATCAGCTCAGAGAAGGAAGGTTGGCACTTCGTTGAGACGCGATTTCTTCTTCGCCTTTGGATCAATGCCTCGTGGATTTTGCGGTGGAGGAGGAGGAGGAGGAGCTTCACTGGACGACGATGACGACAGGCGGGATTGGACCTGGACGTTCGACTGGGGCGGCGGCTCTGGAAGCTGGTCCCAGTCATCAAAGATTAATCTCCTCTTGGATTTATTAGCGGTTGGAGTCGGTGTACGATATGTAGTAGTGGCATTCATAGACTGCGCTTTTCTGGATTTTGGCTCGGCCGTAGATCCTTTGTAGGATGGAGACTTTGGTGAAGCATCCGAGCTCGTCGCGGAGTCGCGTTCCTCCGTTTGCAGCGGAGGGGAGCGTCGCGATCGTCGTCGCGGAGCTTTTTGAGGTTGGGGGGTGGTCTTCACATGCGCTTCGAGGTCATCGTCCTCATCGGATGCCGTTGTATCCTCCTCGTCGTGAACTTGGTGCACATCCTCCCTCCCATGTCTGCTGCCTCCCACACCCGGATGGCCCTGCCCTCCCCCAGACCTAGACCCAGACCCAGACCCCG